>NW_012026774.1:2593688-2650607 GCF_000956235.1 Wasmannia auropunctata
CTCTCTCTCTCTCTCTCTCTCTCTCTCTCTCTCTCTCTCTCTCTCTCTCTCGCTCGCTCGCGCCGCACGCACGCACAGTCCTCGTACGTGTATAATTTGCAAATATCAAACGTCGGGCGGATATTTGAAAATATTGACTCTGGTATTTTAGCCGGGGCTGCGGCGCGGCCGGGCGGTCTCTCGGGCGCAGAAGGGAGGGAAAAAAAATTATCCGCCTCATGACGATTCAATATCGCGCGATTATCGCGGCAAAAGGATATTCAGAGAGAGAGAGAGAGGGGGGGGGGAAGGGTATCCACGCGCGCGCGGATCAGATACAATATTAATTTTATATTTTTCGCTACTGTGCGACACAAGCGCGCGCGCGGGGCGAGAGAAAGAGAGGGTAGGGAAACGCGCGTGCGACGAACGTGCGGTCGCCGCGCGGCTCATACTCATATACATATATATATATATATATACGCACGTGCGTGCACGTATATACACGCCCGCCCGCACCGGGCAAAAAGCTCCGTCCCCGCGTTTATTCGCGATTGCGAGCGAGCCATTAAACAGATTCGCATGGAATTTCACGACGAAAAAGGGTCGGCGAGCGCGCACGGGCGCTCGGAAATTGCGCGGAACGCGCAATCAATGAAAAAGCTTCATTTCAACGCGAGCTTATTACGAAATTAATTTTCATTATAATGGGATTCTCATAAGTATCACGCGCCTTTGCGTACTCGCGATATTTTTGCGCCGCGGGTTTGTCATACATATACGCGGAGGGAAACACACGTGGCATTTCAGAAATCTCGAGCTTTTTACAAAGCGTGCAGCTATCGCGGCTTCTTCACATGTAACTTCAATTTTTATCACAATTTTTCTGTTGTTTTTTTTTTTCTTTAGAAGAATAAAAATTCCCGTAACGATCGTTGGACGAATAATTCTCCCGCGATGATTCGCGAGGAAAAGCCGCGAATCTACTAGCGCGAAACATGATAAAACAGGCGACGACATTCGCGTTAGGTCGCGAAGCCAAAGCCGCGTCGATATCGCCGGCAATTGGCGCGAAATTGTAAAAAAAAATATTTCCCGACAGCGAGACCGATCCGGACAGGTCGAGCACAGGGCGCACGTTATCGCCGATGCGTGTGGCGCGAGGAGGAGGAGGAGAGGAGAGGAGAAGAGAAGAGGGGGGGGGTGCACGACAATCGTGCCGAAATATACGCGCGCGGGGCAAAATCCGAGGCCAATTACAAACACGCCGTCTCACCGGGCTGTCAGTCATCAATCCGCGGAATATTTTTCTCTGGGTCAATTGAACAATTCTACGCGTCGTCGGACAGCGAGCGGATGGGCGCGAGTGGGCTGGGTTTTAATGTATTTGCCGTTACCGGGGGGCTTTCAACGGCTAACCGGTAAATCTTCTGACGAGCGATTAACTCGTTTCTCTCGGTACTCCTCAGCTATTAAATTACCATCGACGATACCGCCGGCAATAAAACTTGTTCGGGGTGATACTAAACCGAGGGAAAGGTTGCGGTTCGGCCCAAGGATTATACAATAATCTCTTAAATCACTTAAATGCCTCGTTTATTTATTCCCCATCAAATTATCGGCGTTACTTTGAGCTTTATTACCGCGATGTATTGTGAAATTGATTGACAATGTCTTTAATGACGCTTCGCTCTTTTACCGCCAGCTGTTTCGTACGACGCGACGTGTGGTAAGACGAGACACTCATTTTTACATTGGATAATTATTTTATTTTCAACAGTTGATACAGAAAAAAAAATAGACAAGACCTTTCGTTAATGTACGCAATTATAAATGAAATGAAACGTATAGACGCGAAACTTTCGTACAGCCAATAAAAAAAACGTTACGTTGAGCGCTCTTGGAACTTTATTCGGAAAGTACGAAAGGTTATACTTTGCACAATCTTGTCAAGAATTATTTTTCATCGGCGATACATGGCGGTAAATTTCGTCTCGACGGGAAGCCGTAGGAGAAAGTTACAACTTATCGAGCTTTCCCCTCTCTCTCTTCCCCCTCGATTTCAAAGCCGTAGGAAAGATAAATTCGATCGTTTGAAAAAGTTGGCGAACAAATATCGAAAGTTCGAAGCGCACTTTGATTCCGGGCAAACCACCGACGCTCTCTTCTCGGTGGTAACTGTATCTATCCCGGGCAGAAAATTCAACTGGTGCCTGTTTACCTGTAGCTGCCGAGATTAGAGTTAGACACGGTACTCGATGAGTCACTCATTTGCTCTCTCAGTTACGCGCAGGAAGTATTTCACAATGTGAGACGAGTCGAGATGAGTGACGGGAGTTCCTGTGCGAATTAATAGCGCGATAATTCGAGCTAGTTAACGTGTACGTGGTGCACGCGCGGGAGGAAAATAGAAGAAACACTCGGGAGGAATGATTAACGAGCCGTCACGGGTGTCTGACATCTGTGTTGCGCCGAGGAACTAAAATTAGGCGAAAGAAGTCTTGTCCCGCGACTTATCACGATGTTAATAAACATAAAATTATAATGTAAGTGCGTGATTTAATTGGTATTCTTTTCGAATATATTAGACATTAGTAAACAATTCACTCTCGCTCCGATCTCGCAGTCTATCTCGCATTCTTTTCTATTCTTTTCTTCTTAACCTCCTATATAGAACGGACTCGGGGAGGGTTGTTATCGCGCGCGGTTATAAAGAGTTAATCACCGCAATAACGCGGCACGTTGTCGCGCGTGAGAAAATTTTTCCTCGCTCCACGACGCCCAGGAGGCCGCTCGGAGAAGCGCTCGGCCGCCGGGTGTCGTCGCGGGAGCGGACGAGAAACGGAACGCCGAAAATCTAAAGGGCATCGCCCTGTCCTTGTCTCTGTGTGCAGGGGTGATGGTGAAGCAGGAGGCGAGGGACGACGGTTACGAGACGAGTCCGGACCTCGAGATGAGGAGCACCGGCGGTGACAGCAGTCAGCAGTATCACACGCCGCTGACACCACACACGCCGCACACACCGCACACGCCGCACACGCCCCTCACGCCGATATCGGCGACAGCGCATCAACCCCAGCAGCCGGGCTCGACCGCCTCCACCCTCGGACAGGTGAGTTTTTCATATTCGCCTACCCTGCCTCCCCCGCTCTCTCCCCCGCCCCGTCCGTCCTCCCATTCCTGACCAACCCCGCGCTTCTTCCTCCATCCTCGTTCTTCTTCTCTCCGAGCTCTCTTTTACGTATAGCAACCGATAGCGAGCGCGCGATTCGTAATTTTATTATATCACGATGTCCCGAAAAATAACCATTAAAAAGATTAGATATCGGAGAGAGCATCGAGGAAAGGTGCAGCTTCCGTATCGTAAAATCAAACCATAATACGGCTTGAGAAACCATAATTGAGACGTTCTGCAGCCGAATTACAACGTTGAAATGTCGGGAATAATGCTACGCTTGCGGAATATATGTATGTATGTGCATGTGATTGCTTGTAATTATGCCGCGGGGTTGCATGTAATGGCCGTACGGCGTATTCCAAATCGATCTTACGTCAGAATTTTGGATTAAACGCAGCATTTCGTTTTCATCTAATTTACGCTAACTAACATGACAATCTGAAATTAACGCTCGCGTATATTCGATCATCTACGTCATGGACATAAATAAAAGAATCCAAATCCTTGGTATATGTGTGGTATAATTCGGAAACGATTAAATATTATTTTTTTTAATAAAATAATGCTCGTGTAACGTAGTGACAATATTGTGAAATTTACTGTCCACGCGATTATCTTTGAAATTCTGTAGCGCGATTTAAAATCTGCAGGCCAGAGACGATCGCGTGTTTATAAAAAAGGGTGAGAGACACACACACACACACACAATTAAATTACGAATAACGTGATCGTGATCGAAGCCGGGAACTACAATAGCGGTCTCTTCGCTAACGAGTATCGCATGGCAAAGCTCTCCCGCGTGAATCGCTGAAGAAAATATGTTATTATACGCGTAGAGGGGGAAAAAAAGTCGCGCGTAAAACACCAAACTTATTAGCCAATAAAAAGCGCAGGCGGTTCTCATTAGGAACCTGCTGTATTGGTGTATCTAGCACCTCGCAATCAAAATTACGAGCAATAAATTGCAATAAAGACGCGCGCAATCGCCACTCCGGGATTTTCGCAATGCCGCGCGCGGCGATTTGCATTTTCATGTTAGTTTTACGATCTACTTACGCAACATTACCTCTGTCGCGGTACAATGAAAGCCGTGGATGGGCCCCGCGCGCCGCGGTGTTACTTATTTTCCGCTTAATACGCGGGCAAAAGATCCCGCGAACGAGTTTGTTCCGCGACCGTTTATCCCTTTCATAATTTCTTTGATTGCTACGCGATTGCAAAATTTGACGCAAAATTTGCGAAAATGAAAAAAAAATTTCCTTTCAACAGATATCGCGAAAACGTAATTTCACGGTATTTTGACGTTGCAAGGTTGTACGATAAAAAATCATTTTATATTTTTATATTGATAACCGGATTCATTAATGAAAGAAAAATGTAAATTAATTTCTTAGAGGATGTTTTTTTCATAAAAGCAGCAAATATAATAACTTTGTGACGTCTATTTATTTGCTTTACGAGATATAAATTCACATATAACAGAAGAAATAGAAAAGGAATTATTGTATTTTTCCAGAGGCTCTTTCTCTCCCTCCCTCTTTCTTCCCCTCTCTCTCTCTCTCTCACGACTTTTTCACTTTACAAACCGGGAAAATAAAAGCTTTTGCAAATGTGATTCGGATGAATATTTTGACGGTGGTAATTTTCAGGGATTTCAATCACAGAACGCGCATTTTCCGCTCATGAATTAATTGCAGGTTGCCCAGCTCCCCAATTTGGCTATCGGCGCTATCGCGCGCGAATTACAGAAATTTCATCCGATATTAAATTGCCATTATATCCGCAAAGTTGTTATCCGCTGTCGGGATCGATAGTCTTTTTCTCGAAAATTATCTCGTGACGTGACGACCGATCGATCTCGGTTTTACCAGCTCCTCATTTTAACGAATGAACGGCCGACGAGCGAAGCGAATTTCCGTTGATCGAATTGTTAACCGTGGAACACGTCCCGGATTTATCGAGTTCGCATTATCGCGCTCCTCTTTTCTTGATCCCGTTTCACATTGTTTTACTTAACCCTTCCCTAGATTCCCCGACGTTTCAATTGTTTCCGCGTAAACGAGCCAGACACATTCGAGGCGTAGACGCCTTTTTCCGTGACAATCGAAGAAATGAACAGCCTATAGAAGAGATGTCACTCTCGCGAAAGCCGCGTTATCCTTACAGAAGAAAAAGAATTAATAACATCGAAATATTTCCATATAGCGTAATCTCTTTAGTTTCGAACTGTGACTCAGTTATTACTTTTCTATATCAGACAGAACGGATGACGACAAGGCGGAGTTAGATAAGCGGAGGTATAGCGGAGGTATGTTTGCTTTATTATCGTAACGGCGCGACGGATATTTTTCCCGAAACGTATACCTATAGATTAATGGCTCTTGAAATCGATAAACGAGCATCCTTTGCGCGGCGTCTCGCAATAAAAATCTTCTATTTACCTGTTTTTTTTTTCTCAATACAAATATTGTGCTTTAGCATCGCCGGATCAAACAAATCTGTACGCTCGCTACATTCGCGACACTCACCACGGCGTCCTTTTGTTTGCAAATAATAACAATGTGGCATGCGCGCACGTATGTTCTTATCGCGCGCAATATTGTCGGCGACTCTCCAAGGCCGAAGCTCGGAGTCCCGTGAAAAAGGGGAAGGGATAACGGCGTTATCGGTAACTACCAGTCAGTGCGGCCCTTATCTTCGCGGGATTTTCGACCTCGATTTCGCAGGGTTATCTACCGGGTCAAGAGCGCGGGTGCGCCGCCGTAGTCGGGGGGAGGGGGACCAGGTCGAAAATTGCAAACGAGGGGTATGTTTATGTGTGTCGCGATGAAAAAAAAAATCCTCCGATTCCGCTCCGTCGGATTCGCGTAATCTCTTATGCTTTCATTTCCGTGGACGTTTTCGAAAAAGCGAGCGGGGATCCTTTCCCCGGGTGTATTTACGTTTAAACGGGCGGCCCGTTGCAGGAGCACTGTTTTCTTTTTCTTATACACATTTCTGAACTAAAATAAACGCGGGGAAGTGGTGGACGTTGCGTTTTCGTGAATGGCGCGAAATATCCCGTATCCGCGTATTGCATTCGCTGAAATGAAAACGAACGGCGGCTCAGATCATTTAAAATTAAGAGTGCTGAATATCGATACGCTAAATTATCGTATTATTGACAGCCTTCAGAATATAATAACGGCCTGTTGAATAATTTCTGATTTCATCGGGCGGGATAGCGCTTCAAGCATTTATTTTAGTACGCGATATCGAATTTTTGCGCGAACGCGTCGAGAAAAGTCGGGGGAGCATAGGAACGGTCACTTGGACTATCCTGTCGCGTTAATCATCTATCGAGAGAAAACTCGATCGACACAAGAAACTTTCCAGATAATTTGACCCGGGAGTCGCGCGTTTCACATCTTGCCATCAGGTATTCAATTTTTATAGAACTTGTCACTCATTCAGAGCAATTAGCTCTTGTGCAGCCAACGTTACGTATCTCTTCCTCTTATTTTTTCCTAATTTCATATTCAAAAAGGGGCAGAAAATCACTGAAACCTCAGTTGATTTTAGCTAATGCAAAAAGCAGACGGTACAAAAAGTAGAGACCGGGGGGAAGAACGGTGATCGCGTCAGTCCGTAACACGCGCAATTTGCAAAAAAAGAGACACAGCTGCACATTTTACAACCGCGAATGGCTGATACGTTGTACGTGGCCGCGTATTTTCGGTCCATGTGGCAATTGCGCTATTACTATTTCCCCAAGGGCATCGCGGGGGAGAGAGAGAGAAAGAAAGAGAAAGATATATATATATATATATATATATATATATATATACATATAGCGCCGGCTGGGATACATACGTTTTATGATCGCCACTGTACGTGTCCGTGATCGTCGGTACATGTTTTACGTCGGGATTGTACGTGCTCAGGAGAAATTTCATTTTTCCGCAGCCGGCCGCCTGCGAAACTTGCGGACACGACGAAAAATTCCGCGGCGTAATTTCGAGGTAGAATTAAATTAGGCTGGGACATCAGCCCGTCATCGCGATTCGGGATATCGCAAGGATAATTCGCCGCCGACCGGTGCGCCAGCACATTTTCCTTCCCTTTTCGCCGGTATGTATTATTCAGGGAAACGCGGGAAATTCGGTCAGTAAATACGGTAATATGGTCTACCCATAATATCACAATAAAGAAACGTCGCGTCGGAATTTGTCGTGGAAATATTTGAAGTCTCGCCGTCTTTTGTCATGTATAGATTATATGTTTCACGAATTTTTACTTTTAGAGACGCCATACCTCTGCAATATATTCCATTTCGAGCAAAGAGAGAGAGAGAGAGAGAGAGAGAGAGAGAGAGAGGGAGAGAGAAACAGAAACGTCAAACACTTTCTCCAGTCTTCCTATCCTTGATCCTAACGCTTTCGTGCCATTTGGATGCGGAAGTTCCGAAAACCCCACGTGCATTATTCCGGCGGACGCGACGGCGCCGAATATATGATAAGCGACGACGTATCCACCAACCGTCTGCTGACGCTCTTTTTCCAGGTCGCGATAAAATGCGAGACGCCGGTGGACCCGTATTCGTTCGTCGACGAGGAGATGTCGATGAGCGGCATGAGGTCGGCGAGCAGTCCGGGCGGCGGCGGTGGCGGCAATCCCGAGAGCATGACGTGTCCGGGCGGCGCCCAACCTGGGCTGGGTACACCCACGTCGACGCCGCCTGGGGCGCTGCCCGGGCCACAACATCATCAGATGAATCTTGTGATGAACGGCGCCGGCAGCGTCAATCCGCAGCTGGCGCATCAGCCGAAGAAGCGGGGCCGCAAAAAAAAGTCGGAGATGATACTCACCCCCGAGGAGTAAGAGTCTAAGCATATATAATCAATTGCGCGGGGAGGGCGCGCGCAACGCCTCGACCGCGAGCGTTGTTACGTCCGACTTCGTGATTCTAAACCTCCTTCGCAGCCTCCAACGACGTCGGTGCGCGCTTCTTCCTGCCACACTTCGCGAAAATTATATACCACGTGACTCTTTGTTATAATTCAATTACATGCTCACGTAATCGTGACAAATTTTTAACGCACGAGGCACAAGGCGAGGCTCCTCGTCGTGTTCCGCCCGTAAGACTCGCCGTTTTTTTTTATTTAAAAAAAAAAGAAATTTAATTCAAGTTTACAAAAGCCCGCCGCGAAATATCGTTCACGGGGCTGTGCAAAGTTGACGGCGCGACGTCAAAATTCATTTACGGTCTCAACCCTTTAAGAACGGGCGTCGTGAGTTCGTGTTCTCGCGCGTGGTTTGTACCAACACCGGCCGCTCTTAGAAAGGCCGCTCAGGTTAAAATTAATATTAAATAACGTTTTACACCTTCGTAAAATTGAATTCAGAGTTTACAATCTACGGCATAGAGATATAATTATTATTATAATTAACAAATGCGTTAATAAGTACGCAAGGGGGAGGCGAAGCCGAGAAGGAACACGAATACCGGCCGCGAAGCCCCGCGACTCTCGATATAACCAGAGTTAGTTATATATTTGCATGCACAGCCTGCACGGTTAAAAATATCCGCTCTGCTAACAATGTCCGTCTGACCGGGCACCATGTTGCTTGATCCGATAGGATCTTCAGTTGCGCTTATTTTTGTGAAGCCGGCCGAAAACTTAAAAATAGTTCCGCATATTAGGAACGTAACACGATCGGATGTACGCGCCGCTACTACGGAGATACGTCAGGAGATAGCGCGCTCATTAAGACGTTAATTGCGGATCTTGAGAGAGAATTATTCATGCCCTCTTGACACGTTGTACATCGGTATGTCTATTTAATTGAATATCCCGTGGTGGCTAAACAAAGGCCCATTATGCCGACGTGCAGAGATATCCCTGCTTCGTCTCCCCCGCCCCCTCCCATCGACATTTTTTACGAAATTGCGCAGCTACTGTTGCGTATAACTTAAAAGGAAGGAACGGCACGCAAATACATCAATTAATGTGATCAATCATCTACGCTCCGTTGCAAAACTACCGCTAATTTGCACATTTTTTTCATAATGCTTTAATTTGCATTAAAATATATTCGCGGTCATATAGTTAATACAGTTGTGCGCTATCGCGCGGCGCGAATATAGTTGTAATAATTGCAACTACCGAATAAAAAAAAAATTGTTTTTTTCGTGACGTTTTATTTTATCGACCCGGGCACGTCTCGCGTTTAAAAACGCAAAGGCCATAAATTGCATTTTGCCATCGTCATTTTATCCTGCGAGATCCAAGCTTATTCATCCGTGTATTATTCGAATGCGCGTATTCACGACGGCTTACAAGTCGTCCGGCCGATACAAAACGTTACATTGTGTTACAGTGTCACAAATCGAAACGCCGGAGTGCCTAAGACGCGCGCGCGCGCGCGCGAGTTCGCCGGCTTGACAAAAAGCACACGCGGAATATGCCGCGTGTCCCCTGCCGATCGAGAGAAATAGTATACAGTTGCGCGCGCCTTTCGCGCTGAATCGTATGACGCAGCATAAAGGAATCCAGCGTATTATTAAGGCCCTCTGTATCCACTTTTCTCATTCTTTTTTTTCCCTTCTCCTTTCAGAGCGGAACTCGCGGAGGCCAAGAAACGCGCGAAGACGTACAAAGAGAGGAAGAAGCACGACAGGTTCGACGGCATGCCGGAAGAGGAAGTGAGCAAGCGCGTTCTACCGGACCACCTCACCAACAACCTTGACATCATTATAGTAAGTCCGTTTTGCGCGTAATTATTTCGTACTTTCGGTATTAGCGTCGAGTAAACGCAACCTCGGCTGACCCCCGCATTAATATTCCCCGCAAGTTATACACCCGCTGTTCTTTATCGTACATCAATATTACGTCATCTTGTCAAGTCGTGTAAATTTCCGGACGCTCCATACATATTCCGGCGTGTATAAGCGTGTATAAGCACGGCTATAATTTTAACGTTTAAAGGTGCTTCAGACAGCTAACAATAGTCATACATGCAGAATACGAGATGGAACGCGCGCGGACGCGCGTTTCAAAACAGATCATCCGACAGTATCGATAAATTGAATTGTACCCGCGGGGTCGTGTCGCGGATCGTCTCGTACTAAATAAAGCAACGTTTTCAATTCCGCGACTTCAGTTCCTCTCCACTCGGCGCCGCCGAACTGGGCAACGAATATTCATTAAATCGCATCCGTATAACACTTAACAACAATAAAAACTTCAATTTCACCGATACCGCACGCGTTTCTGCCGCGGCACGCCGCGGTGTACCTACCTACGTACGTACGCACGCGCGCGCGCGCGCCGCGACGCGTAATTTATAACCCGGCTGCACATATATCGCGGGTGCCGTGCGTGTCATTTGTAATGCCGCATTACCAATGCGCCGTGATGTCGTTCTTGATCGAATGACGGTAATTAATCCTATACGCGCGTGCGGCACGACGACCCCCGGGCACGGCTTTAACCGCGGGCGCGCGCGTATCCATCTTGGAGTCACCGCCCGCGCGAAAACGCGAGGATTGCCCTGCACGCGGCAACGACAAATGGCAATCGCCGCCTCCGCAACAGCCGGCCTAATCGCTTTAATGATCCGTGTGCGATTCGGTTATCACACGCGGCACGTCGGTGCCGTGAGCACAGAGAGAGAGAGAGAGAGAGAGAGAGAGAGAGAAGGAGAAAGCGGCGGGAGAGGGAGAAAGAGAGAGAAACTCTGGTTGACCACACGGACTAGTTTCGCCGATGTCGGGAAACTTAAACCTTTAGTTGCAGTCTCCGTCTCTTTTTGCTGGAAGAGAGACTAGAGAGACTAGAGAGAAACTAAAGGAAAGACCAAAACTAATTAGAGGTTAAGCTTAATTGACTTTACGAAACCAACAACGACCAAGTTATTAATTGTTCAACAGCGCAAAATATATATACTTCCGGAGAACTAAATCGGGAGTTATATTCGCGTAAAATGAAGAGTGTATCGCGCCAGGATTGATAAATAAGTCAAGTTGTCCGTCAGTCACAGGCCGCGAAATCCCGCCGGCGGATGAAGAATCGGCATTGCGATCCGGTTAAAATCCGAAAACAATTTCACACGATTCTGCTCTACGTACGTGTCATTTTCGTCACCGCGCGTTAGCGTGATCTTTATTGAATGCAAGCGAGAGAATGGGAATTACGTTCTCGTTACAAACGCGACGACCCGCCGCGCGTTGATCGATCACCCGATACCGGTGTAAACGGGTATAAACAGTTTAACGGGTGAGCATCATGGTCATTACGAGTGATTGTTATAATCCGATATGCGGCCGTCGTTATCAAAATTGGGGTGACTTAAATGACGGAACCGAGAGGCTCGTAACGATTTCAGTATTTTAATCGTATCACAACATCCCCGCAACGTAGCTTGATTTATATTCAACCCTCGATTTTCTCTTTAGAATAATGAAATTGTCATATTTTTGACAGCGCGCGCAATTATGTTGTATTATGATGAGTAAGTGCGTATTATTGAAGCAATTTGTCGATTAATTTAGTGTATAAATATTAAAAATTAAATTTCTATTATATATATATATATATATATATATATATATATATAATACACAAACACACATATATCTCTCTCGTGTTAATAATTCCAACAAGTCGAACAGATTCTAAAACTTGTTAAACTCGGTCTTAAGTTTCCCTGAGGTAATTCGATTTTGCAACAAGTGTGATTCAGGTCGTTCGCGAGGTCATTACAATCGTCGCCAAATGTCGCCCGGTTGAAACGAAAGAAAACTCGAGATCGTATTTTCTTCCCGCAAGAAAGGGTCCGCGCGCGCGCGCGTATTATTTATCGCAAAATAAGGCACGAACGCCGTCGGCCATTTTCATCCGGGGGAGTCTGTTAACGCGCTCCACGGTCCATATTCATATATTACCCGAAACGAGTTGTCACCGTGGTCGATCATCCGTCAAGCGGTGTAAACGCTTTAACGGGCCGTGGGCAATTCGGTTATTACGCCCGACGTTGTAATCGAACGCAGCGGGACACTGTTCGCTGCTCCCCATAGAATGCACCCCCTGGTGCACCCCCAGCGCGACCACCCCACGCCACCCCCCGTGTCCCTCCCCCTTCCCACCCGCCCCCTCGCCTGCTTGTCCGTCTCCCTACTCACTCCCCCCTCCCCGGCCCCTCTTCTCTCCTCTCTCAATTCTATCCGTCTCTCTTCCGCCCCTGCCGTTCCGTTCCTACGTGAGCGACGCGCGTTGTTTTCAATCGGTGACAATTCCACACCCTTCCTCACGTCCAACCACCACCTCGTGGCCACCCCCGCCCGTCATTTTATCCTCGTTTATCCCGGCCGCCATTCGGCGCCGGCCGAGCGGCTAACGCATTGGCGTTAACGCGCTAATGCGATACGTACTTTATGTCGACGGCGAGGCTGCGGGGAATGGGGGACGGAGACACACGCAAACATACACGCACGTACACGCACGGAGGGTTTGGGATGTACGCCAGGAAGAAGAGGAGGAGGAGGAGGAGGAGGAGGATTCGCTCGTACGCGACTAATATAACGCGATTTTGACGGTGCGATATACGCCGTCGTGCAATAGCCTTTCTTTCTCTCTCTCTCTCTCGTCCTTTCTCCCCCTCCCCTCCATTGGAATCGGAGGTGCGATCGAGAAATGCATTACTCGAATCGCAGGGATACGCGGGGATTCCTCAGTAGGCGCGTGAAGCATGCGTTGCGCACTCCACGCTTTAGAGAGGTCTCTATTTAATATGGAGAGCAATTAAAGAACAAGCAAGTGCCAAATTTGTAAATCACGCCTATGTTTTTCGTCGCACGCGCATTATTTTATTTAATTGATAACTTTCCTAAACATGTACCGTCGGAGAACAGTTGGAGTTCTCGATTTCCAAATCGCTGAATTTAGAATTTAGAAATTCTTGCGAGAGATATGCATCGATCCTCACTTAATTACTTTAACAAGCGCGATGAGGCACGATTCGTAATAACGTCCTCGAGGGCTTCGGTGCAGAGCGCTAAAATACAGAGGCGAGAACAGAAGAATTTCAAAACTAATCAGCCGCCGATCCTTTCTCGTGCCTCGCGGCGGACGCGCCGCGATTCTTAATGGAAACGCGCGCGCACGTATGTTACATGCACGCGCGGCGTGTACACGCGCGCGCGCGCGGGTCCGCGCGCGGACGTGCACTTTGTCATGCAATTATCCCGAGGAGTATACGGCCGTTCCGTTGCGCGGTGAATGTTAATCTCTATTTACCGACGACGGCGACGGCGGCGGACGTCGCGTCGCAGCCGCGCCGTGGCTAGGCGCGAGATAAACGTCGATAAGTTACGACACGAGATTCCCCGGCGGCGGTGCAGCCCCCTCGCGCGCACCTTGCACTTGCGAAAAGGTCAGTTGCAAGTCGGAGGAGACAGAGAGAGAGAGAGAGAGAGAGAGAGAGAGAGAGAGAGAGACGAGGGGAGGGAGGGAACGAGGTGCATCGGCGAGGAGGAGAGGAAGGAGGAGGGTTTAATAGCGCGCGAGATGCGCGCCTAATGGTGCTCGCGCGGCCGCGCATATCACGTATCCTTGGACTTTGTCGTTATTAATTACCTAACCGGCGGAGCGAGGAGCGAAGATAATGCGGTTGTGCAACAGGTACCAACGCCGCACCTGCGCCTCCTCCTCCTCCTCCTCCTCCGCCGCCTCCTCCTCCCTCCCGCCGCGCCGTTGCATAATCGCGAGTAAGAAGCGCGCACGTGAAGTCGTACGCGAAACGGGGAAAGAAATCGATCCCTCCCCCGCCCCTCTTTCTCTTCCTCGATTTCGAGACACTGCGATATGTATGTACGGAAGTAGCAGCGGTATCGCTTCGTGCCCGCGCGCGAGATTAAGTTTAATTAATTCAGTTTACGCGAAAAACGGGACGAGAGACGAAAAAGCCTCTTTTGCTAGAGAAAACGTAGGAAATTAACTAAGGGTAGATGGATCAAAATAACCGCTAATATTATTTAATAAAGTCGAGCAAAGTGGAATTACGATCAACACAATCATTTTTCAATGACGATATTATAAGTGTTACAAAATTATTGAAAAGACGCGAGACTACTCGGTTCAATGCTCGGAAAATCATCGAAATAAAAAAAAAAGTATCTGTTAATTCTCAACATCGGAAAATCATCGCTTTGTTCCATATGCTCGAAAGTTTCAATTAGCCCATTTTTCATTTTGAAAAAGTATTCATTTGTTCCAATGCAATCTGCTGACGCGGTTATATTCATGGGAAATCGAGTAAAATTGGAAAGAGTATTGAAAGTAAGTAACGATAGATGAGATCTTAAAGCGGAATAAAGCGGGCCGAGACGCGCGAAGGTACTTGTTCCCGTACTTATTCGTCGGCGAATAAAACGCATTAAGAAAATAGTGGTAGTTTTTAATTGTGTTTAATAAATATCTTTTGTGAATGAATGAAAGGAAATGCCGAAGCGTCAGACGAAAGGCTTCCACGAAACGGGATTTGGTTTGGGCTGCAGCTTGAAATTTTCGTATTTTACAGATTAAAAACGCCCCATTGAAGTAGGTATTGCCCTCGTAATGGCGGAATTAATTTCGTCGCATGTAATATGGGTACACGCAATTTCTCTCGTCAAGCGTGCCTTTTTCGGGAGCTTTGGGAGCTAAATTAAACATTATGCATGTAGCGCGCATTCAAACCATATTTCCATAATATATGCTTCATTTTATTACACACTTTTTTCTCCTTTTTATTTATAATCACGGATCGGACGCCAAATTTTCTGCCGCGCGCTAAAAAAATATTATCTTCCAAAGAAGTGCCTCGATAAATCCGGTAAAGTTTTATTCATCGAAATGCCCTCATTAAATTCAAGCTATCAACATAATTTGCCATTAGTTTTCATCATGTTGCATCTATATACATAATCAATCGCGGCACACGGTCTGCCTTAATTAACGGCGTGCAGATTTACAATCGATTCCCATTTCCCTCCCCCCCGTTTACGCGTGCACCTTTTTATCGCGTGTTAAACGAGAGAAACATCGGTAGAGCAAAACGTTCTCTTTTCTCTCTCCAAAGTCTCGGACTTTGACAATCGGTAGAAAGCGAAATTAATTACGTCGACAACTTAACGCGTGACGCGAACGGGCCTTGGTCTCCTTCCGGTTTTTTCTCGTCTGGAAAAAAAAAACTCGGCGGAAAGTCGCGGATACGCGGCGAGACAATAATTTCGCCGTTTCGGAGCGCGGAAATAAGTTGGAAATAAGCATGAGTAATAATTTTCTAGACGATCGACGTGGGAGGAGGGGAGACGCGGTTCGGAGGAGTTTTCAAAGCGGCACAAACACAGCGTCGCGAGAGAGACGCTTGAGAACATCCGTTTTGTTTTTGTATTGCCGACGCAGCTAATTAAAATAACAATAAAGCAATCGTGTCTGCAAGCTGGCGTATGCGATTCGCGATTTGTTCAGACATGAACGTGACTATCGCAAGACGGTGTCTAGAAATGCTTCAAAGTGATTCTAACGAATCGTTTGTCTTACTTTGCAGATTGGTATCAACCCCGGGCTGTTTGCGGCTTATAAGGGGCATCACTACGCTGGACCTGGAAATCACTTCTGTGAGTCACTTCTGTCACACGTCTTTATCGTATATATTTTAAGCTAAGCTAATTTTTGTTGTGACTAATTTGTCTAATTTACCGTCTTTAAAAAAAAGCAATCAAGCAACGTGATCAGAAAAAAAAAAATAAAAGAAAGAGAGCGTTTCGTGACGAGAGCGGGGTATAAGCTGTGAAGTCATAATAATAAATGGAAAGCGCGCGAGCAAAGGAAGAGTCTTGTAGCCGCTGACAGGTACTACCACCAGGACATGAATTCGCAATTCGAATTCCGAACATCCGTATAAACGAGCGCCAATGTGTCCGACAATCGTGGCGCTAACGAACCCACACCATTACCATAGTCTTGCAAGCGAGCCCTCGCCTTTGCGTCTCTCGAAGTTTCCGCATAAAATTGCATAACGTTATACCCGCCCCGGGAAAATCGAGTGCGCGCTTTGCGAGTGCGCGCCCTCCCGTCTTAGAGACGCGCGCGCTTCGAGGAGAGTAATTATCAAGTCAACGAGAAAATCAGAGCCGGCGAGAAAAATTGGAGACAAGAAGAGAGAGAGAGAGAGAAAGAGAATGCCGGGAGCGATTATCGTTCAGGGCCATCGCTTCGCTGAAAGAAAAAAAAAAAATCGAACGATTCATCATCTGCGCAAGGGCGGTAAAAACGCGAAACACAAACGTTAAGTTAATAGAGCTAACTCTTTCTTTTTTTCCCTCTGCGTTGATTAATGTGTAATCAGGATTCTGCGTGTACGATAAATGTAAGCCAGGATTCGTAAATGAACTAGAACGCGCACGGTGAAATTCGCGGATCCGGGAAAAGCCCGGCGTCGAGAGCGCGCCCCGGCCTCCATGACCCGATCGAGCCCTCATCTCGCGCTTTTTTTCTGCACCGGGGAATCCGGGATCTGAAATCGCGAAGCCTGCATCGATGAGCACACACAGCGCACGCGAGAGAGAGAGAGAGAGAGAGAGAGAGAGAGAGAGAGAGAGCCGTTGCAACGCGCATAAATCACCCACGGCGCGGATGGAAAACCTAGTTTTAATACGGCACATACCCCATGTACATATACGCTGTATGTGTTTATTTTTGCCTTGCCTGCAACGTCGATTAATACATTTTAATATGATTTATATGCGTCACACAGCGCGGACATCATAAAAATCTTCATCAATTTCGTACAAAAAGCTCGCTCCCGAGAGAAGTATGCCGAAAAAATAATTGGGTCCTTTGTGTCCGCGGTCCCCGCGTGACGTGACAATTTTTCTATTGAAAGCAGCGGATTACCCCCGATGAAGGAAACATTTACGAAACATTAAAAAAAATTCAAAAATAAATATTAACATAAGTGGTACATATTAACATAAATGGTACATTTATGTTAATATTTATTTTTGAATTTTTTTTTAATGTTACCGCTGCCTAATGATAAATAAAGGTCTTAGTAATTCAAGTTGTAAATCAGAGGACTGATTCTGTTCTTGACCGAAGTGAACCGCGATAAAATTCCCCGGTTTTCCCGCTTTTCTTAGTTTCGCACGCAGCCCGATCGCCGGCGACGAATAACGATAGGCCCCGGCTATCTACGATGCAACTGCCGAAGCGCACGCACGGCAAGCACGTGCGTATTAATGCGCCCCCATGCACGACGTATCGCTGCCGGGGCCCCCGCGATTTACGTGGACCTGCACGAGTCCGCGCGCTTATCAGCGACGGGCGCGCGTTGTACGCATACAACATGCTTAATGTAATGTAGCGTAATATATAATATAAACGCACGGCTACCTGCAGGTTTACGCGCCCGATTATTACACTGCCATAATAGCCGGAGGCGTTTGCTTTCGTCCGAGTGTATCGCAATCAAATATTTGCCCGTACCAACGTAATGACAATATAAGATATATCGGGGAAACGTGTACATAAGTAAACGCAGGTGCGGTACTATTAACGCATTGTTAATCACCAAGCCGCGGTGACCTGCGATCGTTCCGACTTTATTTGCGCGAGCAAAACCGGAAGAACGTAGGTCCGACCGAGTGATGAAAGTATTAGAGGTGTGCGAATAGTTCGAATTCGAATCGATTTGAATCGAATCACAGTGGATTCGATTCGAGTACGTTTACGAATCTGTAAGATTCGAAGTCGAATAGTTCGAGAATTTTGAATCAACGAGTGGTTCGATTTCCAATCGATCACCTATTTATTTGCTTCATTTATATCCCCCGTTGCGCGATCAATTATTCTTATCTAATAAATAAGTAAATATTTTTTTATGTATGTAATGTATTCATACATGGATTAATAAAATATTCGAAAGCATTCTAACTATACGCATATTATTATTTACATATTGTCTAGATCAAAATGTCACATAAGATCATGATCCTTTGTTAATGAGATGTAAATCGAAAATAGGTCTTCAGTTTAAATCATTGCGTAAAATAATGTAAATCATAAATTTTGATATTTATTGCGTTTAAATTAACATGTAATATAAATCTTGGAAAATTTGATTCAAATTCGATTCGTATATTCGAATTAAAGAGATTCGATTCGACTCAATTTCAAACATGTTATCAAAAATTTGATTCGATTCGACTGCATGCAAATGTTTGATTCGCACACCTCTATAGAAAGTATATTACATTAGGTATAATTACACTATCGTACACGGCTGTAATCTTTATAATCCGAGCGATCAGAGAGTTGGACATACTCCGCTCGGCGTATGCATTAACCTTCATTACCCTATAACGCTAACAGCCGCGATACGTCTCTAAACTGTAATTAGATAGATATCGTCTGTGTCGTTTCCCGCTCTTATCTACGCAGCAAAGAAATTCCGCAAGTTTCTCTCGCGTTTCTCGCGAATTCTCTCGATTTTCTCTTCGGCGATCTCGATAATACCTGTGTAGGGAGATGAGATGAACCTGCAGCACACTTCGCGCAGAGACGCACGGCGCATTCACGCGCGCGTTCACGCTCGCCGTTCTTACGTATGCAATTTCCGATGCGTGCACGCGCGGCGCACGCGCGGCCATCCCCCGTGCGCGCGTGCATCCGCTCGGGCTTTAAATAAACAATTTTCGCGCTAACGGCCTGGCCGATGCCCATTACGTACGCATGCCTCCCGCGGCGCCTGTATACGCGCTCGTACGCAACATCGCCTACGGGGTGTCCCGGCAGTCGCACCGTTTCTCTTATCTGAAAACTCGGCAATCAAGTCGGAGCTTTCGTCAGAAGTTTTAACAGGTACTTTTTCTTCACTATATACTTTCGAACGTTCTACTTTAGAATGTAAGAGCTGTCCTCACACACATGTAAACTAACTGAATTTTATCCCGATTGCAATTGAAAAGAATGCAGTTGGTACATTTATGTGTATTCGCCGAGAGAAATCTCTGCCGCTCCATTACGAGTATAAGTTCGTAAATCCTTTGAGAAAAGAAAGCGGCCACGATTCCGGGGACACCCGGTAGCTACACGCAACCCCTGCTTGCGTGTGTCACCGGCACACGCACGTGTAGCATGTATGCATGCATGTGCACATACATACACATACATATACGCCACGGTGAAGTTAGGTGCACGCCGCTGGATTTTCCAGGGTTTTCCCAGGGTTGCGGTAGAGCGTTGAACCGGGTGGAGGGTGGGCGACGTGTAAGGGTGGAAGGGAGAGCGAGCAGCAGCGAGCGAGCGGATGGTGGTGGCTGAGGCGGGCGAGGAGGAGGAGGAGGAGGAAGGATGAGGAGGTGGTGGCCGCATGGGGGAAGAGGAGCGAAGGGGGATAGATGGATAAAGGGGGAGGGAGTGCGCGGCGAGGGAGGGAGAAACTATAATGAGTGGTGCGCGCAAGGGAGAGCGGGATAAAAAGGGGGATAGGGGGTGGTAGCGTAGGCGAGGAGGGCGGCTGGGCGGAACGGGGGAAAAAGCAGGGTTGGTACAGGGGTAAAAAGGTTGGAAGCTGTGGCAACTGCCGTGGCGGCGGCGGCGGCGGCAGCGGCGGCGGTGGCGGTGGCAGAGGGTGGAAGGGGGGGAACTCTGCTCGCTGCGGATGGCGGAAGAGGGGTAGACGGGGGGGTGGATCGAGCACGACGGGTCAATTTGAGTATCCGGGGGAGCATGGGGATGAAAGGGGTTGGCGGAAGGCGGGCGGGCGTGCGGACGCATGGTCCAGGGGCCTAAAGGCAGTAAACGTCGAAAAATCCGACCGCGTTCGGGCCGTTCGATGGCTCGGAAGAGGGTCGAAGCCGCGATCGACCATTACAACGCGCGAGTCGAGTATCGCGCGTCGTGCACCGGTGGTGCGCGCGGTGTAACGTCGAGAGACCGCACCGGGGATAGGGGCGAAACACACACGCGTATTGAGAGAGATAGAAAGAGAGAAAGAGGGAAAGAGAGAGAGCGAAAGAGAGAGCGGAAGAGAGAGAGAGAGAGAGAGAGAGAGAGAAAGCGAGCGAGAGAGGACGAGGGAAAAAGAGAGAGACGCGGGGCTCTTTTCCGTAATTTCGGGGTGAGCCGGCAGGGTCGATTAACGGGGCCGTGATTCACCCGTTAGATCGGTAAGGAGAAAGTTCGGTCGCTCGTTCGCGCGCGCGTCGGAGATATATTTCGATCTGTTTTCTTAATCCTCGTGGCCGCAGTGGAGTATGTGGAGACAAGTGTTTCACTTTGTTGATCTTCGGTGGTGATTTCGCAAGCTGGAAACTTGTCCGAAGTGAAAACTTCACGATTCGATCTTCTTTTTTTTTTGGTGAAACTGCTCGACAAATTTTGCACACGCTCGACCGAGTGCGTAAATGCCAACGACTCGCCAAGGATATATAATGCTCGCAAGATTCTTAGAGGAGTTGTAATCATGTGAGAAAAGTACATTTTATATACTTTTTATTACGTGTACAGTTCCCTTAAAATTTATGTGACGCATGCTCATTTAACGACGTAGAAGTCGACGTATTTCCGTACTTTGAACTGGCGCCTTAGTTGAATCAGCCTATAATTAGAACGTGGGGTTCAAGCAGCGAGTTCAGCGGATACAATCGTAATTGCGAATCGCTCGTTAATTCATAAATCCTCGACTCGGTCTCATTCATATTTCCACTCCTGCCCGCTTTCCCTCCTTTTTGCGGAGTTTTATCACCTCACCGCGTTCTTAGTATATCGCTGTGTGATACGTTAAGCGTAAACTAGTTCCGCGGTATTCAAATTCAAATGCACTCGGCTCATACCATGCAGGCGGATCTGTTACACGCATTTGTCCGGTTCAACACCAACGCGCTGTATTTTACAATGTGTTATAATCATGTTACCGCAATGTTACTGCAGATAACGTACGCATCGTGAAACGCCCCTATCCGCGGATACATAATATTATCTATTTGTAATATGCAGGATGTCTCAGAGAACCGTCATATTTTCTCTCAATTATAGCTGTTACGACGAATTTAGAGTGCTTTTTGGCGATGAAAATTTTGAGACGAGGCCGCTGCATACTAAACGTGCCCGTTAATTAACTTTGACGAATTTAATTTAAGATTCGCTCTTAAAACTAAGTAAAAAATAAGGTTTTGTTATCGTCATTGAAAGTCAACACACTTTCTACTTTGCAATGTAAAATAACTTCCTTACTTAGAAAGAAATTTCTCCTCGAAAGAAATTTCGCTCCTAATTCTAAACTCTCGCGAACTGCGACTAAAAGTAGAGGACATCTCGTGGGTATCTTTATACGCAAACAAAAACACATAACGGCAAAATACTACGCATATACCTGAAACTTCCTTTTTCCGCGATCTATAATCCGCGTCTTCATTCACATAGGAACTGTAAAGTGAATTAGAGATGCTGACGCAACTACCTCGCAGGCATATAAATTTAAAGGATTCCGATTAAGATTTTGTCCTCGCGCCCGGAGTCGTGCATATTTGATTGAATGTAACCCGCGAAAGACGTCCCGGCGAAAGTTTCGAACTTCCCTCCCGCGAACTCGGAGAACATCTGAAAACGGGTTAAGGGTCGGAAGTTTCGCGCCGCCGCTCGCCGCGCGCGCAGTTTATATCCCCCGGAATGTTGAGGGAAAAAGTTTCCCCCGACAAGGACGCAACTGGTTCGCGAAGATTTCCCCGCCGGCGATGACTCGATTCCGCGAAATTGCCGAACGCATCGCGTCGCCGCGCCACGCCGACGCGCTTCGCCCGATTATCATCCCTGAGAGCTTTCTTCGCTGATTGCGACCTCGTAATCCAGGGTTTCGCCTAAACTGCTTAAACTGTTAGCGTTAAATTAAATGGTATCACGTACGATTTTCTTATCGTCGTGGCAGAAAGCAGGCACAAGCATCAAAACATTGTAATTTATGGAAATAAACAAAAGTTTAGATCTAAAGAAAAGAGAACAATAAATAAGAAAAATAATGAAATGAAAATATTATTATTGATCAAATTAAATAATACTGTTGCCATTATAAATATTAATATGATACATAATTTATAATATAGAATAATAAATATAATACATAAAAAGAGTGCATTGGAAACGACAATTTAATCTGTTTCTCTCAGAACGCTCGGCAGCTGTACGTTATGCGCATAATTTTGACCGTAATATCGAAATATTGTACAAGAATATTTTAGAGTACATGTTCTAGACGTTGCTCCTCGTTCAGCCTGCAATGCTGAATCATGACACTTGCGAGGCGGTATCCAAGATTGCGCCCGAAGGCGCGTCGGGAAGAGGAGAGACTTTCTCTCTCTTTTTCTCTCTTTCTCCCCCCCCCCTCCCCTCTCTCTTTCTCTATCTCTCTCCTTCGCGATCGATTTGTGCGACCCAATCTACGCGGTGATTTCTTCGCACGATGCAAAATATGCGCAACGAGCGTAGTGTTTTGTGGATATCTCATCTTTGCAAATATTTCCGACGTATTGTTGATTTTTCTACGCGAGCCCACGTTCGTTTATCTCTGCGCGATTTACGTAAAAAGGAAGAGGAGGGGGGGGGAGAGGGGCAGAAAAAAAGAAAGGAAAAAAAACTCGACAGATGGAAAACTGAACGAGACGCGTTCCGGAAGATTTCGCTTTTATCGCGCGCAAATATTTCTTCGCCGGTGACGGACGTCGAACGCACACGCGACGTGCAGTGTATTCGGTCGATGACCCACTTCGCGCGCGAAGTTACTCGGACGGTACCAAAATTGGACTTGATTGATCGACTTTATTATTTAGCCCTGTCAACCGCATTCTGCAGCTGGAATTTAAATCACGCTAAAATCAGAGGCCGACGCTCCGTCATCCATCCGTTATTATAACTATCTTAATTTACAGCGGACACAGAAAGCTCGAGCGAATACAAGAAAATTAATTGCTGGGAACTCGTCTGCTGGCTCCGAGCGTGCCTCGCTGTCTTAAAAATAATGTATTGTTTACAAAAATTCCATGACAATTCAGTGTATAAATAAAATTTAATATACGATTAACACTAAGTCATAAATATTACGTCAGTTATAATTGCATCAATTTGATAAGGTTGAATCTAAAACGATGCACTTCTCTAGAAAAATTGTTATATAAATAATGTGTTTGCATAAAGTAATAATTTTTTCTCTCAAAACATTAGAAAATTCTCTGAAAATCAGCTTGTGTTGACACGTTCGTGCTTTCATTTATTTAATATCTCACTTTTATCTATATTTAACACCTCATGAAACCGACATTATCTTCATTGTTATTATTACATGCTACTATAATAAAATAATAACTTTTATATTTGACAATTATCTATAATTTAGCGAGTCTCTGTTACGTTGTTGAACTTTTCGACGAGTCGTTAGGCCGAACAGTTTTCAAAAGAGGTGTGATGCGAGCGGTTTCGCGACAAATTCACGGCTCCATTTCGCCGGTTATCGCATCTCTCTCTCTCTCTCTCTCTCTCTCGAAAGTCCGCGGAGGAAAAACTTTTTCTCGGCCAAAGGCGCCCGTTGTCGATCGGGAGAGACGGCGATGGGGGCTGCTCGCGACACGGCACAGCACTCGGGGGCACTCGGTCGCCGACCCAGTTCGCCGTCGGCGGTGTCGTGGAAGAGAGAATGGGAAAGAGAGAGAGAGAGAGAGCGAGAGAAAGAAAGAGAGAAAGAGGAGGTTTTTCGAACGGCGCGCGAAAGTTGAACGTGACCGGCGAAACTTTTCGTGGTCGTGCCAAGCCGAGTCTCTGCGACGCCGGGCGACACGACGCGACGCGAGGTGAGGCGAGGCGAGGCGAGGCGAGGCGAGGCGAGGCGAGGCGAGACGACGCGACGCGACACGATGCGACGCGGCGTACACAAGCGCGCACCACCAGTCATCGGTTCCGGACCAACCGACCGACCACCCTCGCCCTCGACGGCGACCTCGACCCCCGGCGGGGTCCAACTTGTTGTAAGAGACCCTCGGAGAGTTGGCCGTGCGCCGCGTCGCCGCGACCGACCTAACGAGGGTAACTAGCCCGGCGTTACCGAGGGAAATATCGGTTGCGCGCGAATCATCCCGCGCGACAGCTGCGCGAAATCACAGGTGAAAACTCTCTTCGTGAAAAACGAAATCGTCTTTTTCCTTCTCGGAAGCCTGAAAGGTGGCGAAATTATTTTGTGCCGCGTTGCGGCTATAATTAAACTGACACAGATATATAATGTCTGTAATGAAATGAAAATATATCCTTTCCCGCGAATACATGCCCGCTAATAAATATAGATCTGAAAATGTCCCTTTGAAAGGATAATTTTTTAAAATATTCTCGTCATAGATTATAATTTTACATCCCGCAATATTTTTGAAACGCAGAAATAATGCAAAAGTTTTATATTTTCACGGAAAATACGTCGTAATACATCGCGGATGATTGGATCAAATATGTATTTAATAAAGTGTTGAAACGAATGTGATAAATAATGGCTAATTGCAATTTGCGAGTTTTAAAATTGTATTAAACCTATAATCTACAAAGCACGAGCGTAATATATTACGAATATTATCTCCGGAGGCGAATTACTTGTGTAGCACGTGTGCGCAATAAATCTAAGGAAAATTGTGAGCGTTTAAGCGCAAGATACGCACAGTTATATTCCTCTCGACAACGTTATCAATGTTTCACGAGTCGTATACGCATCATAGCGTTAGAACAATGCATAACGGTGCGTGTGTGTACTCTTTCAAATCGTATATTTTTATTCCTTTTTCACAAGGACGTTTCCCAAATAAAAGTTCCATGTCGAATTCGCGGCCATATCAATTCGGGAGGGAGCGTTTTTCGCGCAAATATAAAACATTTTTACTTTTTTATCGCTCTCGACCGATCCCCAGATTGTCGTGTGGTTATTTTATAACCGCCGTGTATATACACGTGTGCGGCAATCCTTTACTCGCGCGGCCGTCGCGCCGCGCCGCGCCGGTTCGATAGTTCACGGCACTCGGTCGAAGTTTTCTATCGGAGAAACTTTTTTCCCAGAGAGAAAGAGAGAGACAGCGAGAGAGAAGAGCGTTCTTAAGGGGTCATGACATCGCTCGGAGCTTTCGCACCGAGATTATCCTCCCCGCCGCCTATATCGATAATCGATTATGCGAGCCGATGGTCGCACGTGAGAACCTCAAGGCTGATGTTATACGTGAAGTACAACGGGAAACACAAACTGCTTTCGCCCCGTTGTTGTTGTTGTTGTTGTGTTGTTGTTTTGGAGCGATGTTAGATAATAACGACCCACATAACAGATGGAACTTCTCTAATATCTATCTTATTTGAGCTTTCTTCTCTTGCGTGATTCCATTTTATTTCATTAATGAGGGTATAGAGAACAATACAAGAGAGCGAAAGAAAGTTCAGATTCGAGGGGAAAAGCGGTTAAACGATTATACTCTTTCGTGTGTAACGCGCGCGACGTAAGACGTAAAAAAAAAAAGGAAATATAATTCAGGGTAGAGAAACTTCTCGTTCGTATCAATTACACGCGCGCGATCCTTGATCCTAAATATTTCACACATATATCGCTTCTCGCGGTTCATCTGCAAGATGCATTATGAGAAAGATTTTAGCACATTCCGCGAATATCCTCTTCATATCTTGTCACGAATCTCGTAACGAAATCTCGCGCGGATAATCCGATTCCGTATCATACGTTTATGCGATCGAATCGAATTAAGGCGCGCAATGTCGGATTTTACAGATGATAATTATAGCCTTACGCGAATCAATTTTTATTAGTTTCGGTGAACGAGTTTAGTGATGAAGCGCGTTACGTTACCTCCCCTTATACTCGAAGCAAAAACCGTTTCCGAGTAACGTCCGCGATAAGCAGGTTTTTCGCAATTTATTTCTCGCAGCTGCGATAATGAAACAGATGTCGTGAATCAATTAAGAGAATTCGTGCAGAGTCGAAGAAAAGGAAAGCGCGCGCGTTTCGCGTTTCGGGATACGTCCGATACATCGATAAGAGAGCCGAAGTTTCTAATCGATAAGTCACGTTCCACTTGCGCGAGCGTATCGGGACGCTTCGGTAATTTCAATTTTCCCAGGCGCGATGATAAATCTTTCCGACGCGTAATTGCCGCGGGCGGCATAAAATGATACGCCGCCGGTAAATTAAATCGTAAGTGGAAAGTAGTTAAGGTCCACCATTCGTCGTCGTCGCGCGCGCGCACACGGCACAGACAGTGGATGAAGTGATTATTGTCGGAATGCGGTCAGGCGAGTACGGAGAATGAGTACTCACGGGTACACTTCGTTTCCCGTGTTTTCTTTCTCTGCGATTCGGGTAATTTATCGTCGTAACTGCAAAGAGAGAAGAGTAAACCGCCGACCGTGCTCGCGCGCGCGCATCGGGTATATACCGTACATAATCCCGCTAAACGAAAGGAAACGTAAGCAAACCGACGTGCGGCGGTCCATTGAGAATTTATAGGCGGATTTATTAGTCATTATCGTGACCAACCAGACCGGTTGAACGGCGACTATTGGCACAAATACGCGGGAGATAATAATTAGAAGGTATAACACGTTGAAATTAATTGCGATAACGTGATAAAGTTTAATAATTGGTCGAAAAACAGTCACGATACAATTGTAACAGTTCACATGTTGTCATATCATTTTTTATATTTTATGTTCTTTAATCGTGATGTACCTATGCTATTAAAAAGTACATATTCTTGATATGCCAATATTCCTAATAGAAAATTATATGATATTAATATCAGACACGGAAATAGTTTATACTATTCAAACTGTAATGTGGGATAAAATTAAAGACCATAAGTTTATTAAGCAAGAGTAAAGGCTCTAATATCTCGTTACCTTCTTTCGGTAATGTAAGATTGGTAACCTTAGTAACCTAATATCGGCCACATGAAAATCGACGTAGTAATCTAAATGTGCGAAGGGATACAAAAGTAGTGATTGAGATTTTATAAAATTGTTATCATCTCTCATATATGAGAGAAATAAATAATACTAGAAAATAACACTTTAAACAAAGAAATCGTCCTTATATAAGAAGTAGATGCATCAAGGAGTTAATATGATACCCAAAGGGCGACGTCGCGATATTCTACCCGGGGCACTCGCACTTCGCTCGAGAATTGCGGCTGGTTATTGCTTCGAGGGCCATCACTAGACGCAAGACCGTCCTTTGGCGGTCGGTTGCCGTAGGTGGCAACGAAGGAGGTGGCGAAGAAGGAGGTGGTGTAGGTTGAGGCAACACGGTAGTGTAGTGGTAACTATAATGAGTGGCGGTTGTGTGAGTGAGGCGAAGGAAGAGAGAGAGAGAGAGAGAGAGAGAGAGAGAGAGAGAGGAACGAAGGCGAGGGAGCGCGAGGACGAGGGGTTGGGTCGAGCAAGGGCGAGATGGGCGAAGGGTGCCGCGTTGGGTGGCGAAGAGAGAGAAGGGTCGGGGGAGCGGGAAGGGCGAGTGTGGGAAAACGTGTAGCCTCAGCCTCCACCCTTTTCCACCCACCGACCACCCTGTCGCTGCTGCTCGGTCCAAGAGGGGCGGAAGAGGAGGAGGAAGCGGTAGAGGGCGAGCAGGGAGGACAGGGGTTGGTTAGGGGGTGGTGAGCAGGAGGAAAAAGGGAACTCCGGGGCTGCCGAGGGGGGCACGACGAAGGGAGAGGGATTGTCGCACGCCTATCCGCTCGATAGCAGCTTACAGTCCGTACACGTTCACTACCTCCCTAGAATTTAGTGCCCTCTGTCTCTTTTTCCTTACTTCCTTCAAAATTTCGCTCGAAAAAGACACTTGGGTGACTAGGCGAATGCATACAATGTCGAGATTTCGTCCGGTCGCCGGCACGCTCATTTCCCGGCTTACGGGAGCGGCTTTCTCTCGAGCATGATTGAAAACGATCCACTCACAGAATGTCTGTTAAAAGTCTGAGACCTAGGACCTTCTTTGTCGTCGTTTCCTAATTTGGTTACGCCAATTTTTCACGGCATTATTTTGTATCTTAGAGAACACACAATTTTAAAAAAAACAATGTATGAAAACTACGTATCGCACAAAACTAAGATCGTTTTCATTTCATTTCTCATGATTGCCGGTTTCAGTCCAGAACGAAAAAAAAATGGCAATGAAGGTAATATTAGGTGGACCTCAGTAGGTTAGGATGTTCCTCAAAGGGTCCGAAGAAAAGAGCGTCCAAAGAGAAAGTACTATGTTGGCTATCGGATGACGATTATACAGGGAACGCCTGTTTCTTACCTTTGGCGCCTTTGTGAAACTGTATCCCGCTGTGTCTCGGATAGCAGAGACGTCGGTGGAATTACTGCCGAGAAACGCAGGCGGCCCTAGGCACGAAAGCCTGAAGATCTCCCGCTTGAATCGCCCCGGAAGGACGTTTCTCCCTATTATCTCGTTTTAACAGCCGGACGGTGGCGGCGTATCGGACGAGGAAAAAGTCGCTTCAAAGTCGCACGCGAGCGACCGAATTCGCTTTAAACGCGCCAACCCCTCGGCGCGTTTTAATTAAAAAAATATCCTCGGCCCTGTGCGAGCACAAAAGCTGAAATTACTCGAGAAGCAGGCGACGACACCCGAGCAAGAGAGAGAGAGGGAGGAAAAGAGAGAGAGAGAAAGAAAGAAAAAGCATCCGACGTCTTGAGACTTTCGCGCGGGGATATCATTAAGCACACCTGGATGTAATACGTGCTCGTTCGCAAATTGTGGCACTGAGATATACCCGCCTCTTCCTCTCGCCCGCCCCCTTCCTCACCCCTTTTTAACTCCCCCTCATCCCCGACATGCTGGCGACGTGGGAAAAAGAGAGCAACGTCAGAACTTGCTCTCGACCGTTTCCTAGGTCGCCGCCGACGGGTCTTCGTCCTGGAAAACCCTGAAAATTGATTTTCCAGGCGCGGTCTCCCGCGTTACCCACGCACAGGTCTCTCTCGGTTGCATCGATTTTCACCTGGCTTCCCCCTGTCCGCTACCCTCTTCTCTCTCTTTCTCTCTCTCTCTCGCTCTATCCATCGTATATCCCTTCTCTTTCTCTTTCCTACCGCTACCTCGCTGCTCGCCCTCGCCGCCGACTCAAACCAAGCGTTCATTCAGAATCCGAGAGGAAAAAAAGGAGCGAAATCTAGGTCAATGGAGGTTTGAGAAATTTGCGATAGTCGCTACCGCCGCCGTTTCGTTGCGGCTCCGCCGATTCGTCCGAGAAACGAGCGAGAAATATCGTCCGTGTCGATTTCACGCCGTTTCAAACGCGAATATACTCTCGTCGATCGAGAAATTCGCGCGTTTGATAAAGCGCGAGACTAACAATGGTAGCCGGAGCTCATCGGCGACGATTAAGATGTCCAAAGTGAAATAGATTTATCTCTGCGACGAAGCTCTACCGAGCCGTTCGCATATTTATGATGTAGCATACAAAATATCTCGTCTCACTTCGCTTCGCAGACGAATTATTTTTTTTTTTATTAATTACTCGCGTTATGGATATCTATAGCGAAAACCATTTCCGACAGACCCGGAAGAGACGATGGAAGGCACGGCGAAGGTCGAGGGAAGAGTCGCGATAATTTTCTTTTACCGCTATTACGAAAATCTTACACGACTGCGAGCGATCCGCGCAACGAGTTAGCGGCCATTTAGATAATAAACTGTACATTTCGCGCTAAATGATAGCGCGAGATCCCCGCGGCTCCCTCGCGCATCGTTACCGTTGTCTGAAGATGAAGAAGGCGGGTCGGGTCCTCGCGCATTAGAAAAATATCAAGGGCGATATTTCTTCCCTCCGTGAGCGTTACTTTGCCGCGCCTCCCGTAGCCGGAAGAGAATGAGAGAAAGAAGTGGGAACGGACGTAAAGAAAAATGCGATACGTAAGATCCTGTTGCGCGTTCTCTCTGACGTACGGATTTCTCTGTAACGCGCGTTAAGGAGAACACATTGTGACGGCCTTCAAGTTCGAAAGTTCGGAAAGTTGGCGCGATCCAGGGGTCCCGGAGTTTTGACTGTTTCTTCGCAAAATAATGGACCTTGGAAAATCGCGTTGAGAAACGTCCCTGGTTGCGAACATCTTCAAAAACTCATTCATGGGATTTCCCCATGACGAATATCCTCTTCTGTTTGGTAGAACTAATTAAAAATTGTAAATTTCTTCCCCGAGTTTCTCTTCTCTGTCAAAGAGGATTATTCTCGACTCTAACGTGGAAGATATATTTAAGATCGTTATATCGTTATACGACAAATAGATATGCAAAAGGAAATTAGAGAGAGAGAGAGAGAGAGAGAGAGAGAGAGAGAGAGAGAGAGTTAGGATTAATGCGGAATTGCTGCTAATATTTCCTATGACTGTCAGCGAATATCAGTAATGTGATTAATTTATGATACTAAATGAGATCATACTGAAATTAATTATTCGGATATTTTCGGTTTGCAGATTGGAAATATTATCTTCAGATTTCACATATTGCACATCGATTATGTATCAAGTTGCACGGTTCAGAGATATCCATTAATAAAAATATGCTACGGTAAAAATATATACGTAAATTATTTGCGGAAACAATGGTTCCATATTACAGAAAAATATTTGCATTGATATATTAATATTTATGACGTATACCTTTCCGTATTTTATTTCTACTTTTAACGGCATTATCAGATGTTTTAAAAATTTATATCTTTCAAATATTTTTTTCATGTTGAAAAAAATTAAATCAAACCAATATTACCCGGTATTACCAATCGGCCGGCATCATACACCAAATCGTATTAGTCGCAAACGCATCTAAAAACAGCAGCAACTTCGCGACAACAGTTTGAGTGACAGAATTTATTTCATGGAGATATAATTCATAAAGAACGTCCGCGACAGAAGTTCGGCGTTTTTTTTTTTGGTTGTTTTTTCTCGCTCGGAAAAAATTCTCAAATTTCCCATAAATTACCATAATTTCTCAACCCTGAAAAAAAAAATAGAGGACTCGCGCCCGGGAATCATGTTGATCGAATTCCAAGTTCCACCCCCGATTACGTCCGTATCAGAGACGAGTCACAATTTATCGGGACGACCCGACCGGCGCGGCGGCGCGACGCGGGAACGAGCGCATTTGCTTTCCATCGGCGTACCGGGGGCGCGCGGGAGGGTGGGAGGGAGGGAAGCACACTTTTCACACCCTCGCTCGAAACACCATAAAGCACCCGGCTAGGCGGGAAGGTCGAGCGAAGTCAAGTTGGGTTAGGTTAGCGTCGTGAATGACGGAGGAGGGTCGCGTTTCGCCCCGATAAAGTTTGTTCGATCGGCCGTTAGTCTCCTTCTTATGGCCCCTTCGCCGCGGAAAGTTTTAAGCAACGTCCATACTAAAGTTCGCGAGCATTGTCCGCCAATAGCGTGAGCATTTCACAACAAAAAAACCAAACCAAAAAAAAAAAGAAAAATCGCGATTTCTCTCAAAGAGAAAAAAGTGTATGGTAATAAGACGCGGAAACTGATGGCAAAACTTTTTCCTTCAAAGATGCAGCCTCAATTGGATTTTACGCGTCCCTTAAAATTCTTCTTTACCCACATCCTAGGATTTATGCTAATTGTGCATAAATTTATTATTCTCGAAAAGACGTCGCTCGAGTCACGACTTCAGCAGTGTGGAAACCGGCATTACACACACGTGTGCGCGGTTCGTGCCTTTTCCCGCGGACTTGGAGGTCGGGCACGTTGTGCCGGAAAGCGTGCAACGGCCGCGGACGAGCGTTTAACTTTGTTCCGAAGTTCTCCAAGGTCGTGCCGGCGCGGCGCGCGCCCGTTGTAGGTCGGTGCCACTGGAGTAAAGCAGCGCAGCGGAGAGAGAATTTCCCGAGGCCGCGTCATAAATCTCTATCTGCTGCCTGGGGGTAAACGTTCGCGGGATAGACTTTGGCGACGATTGTAATTTCGCGCCACCGGGATGTTGTCTCACCCCGACGTGCGCGCGAACACGTGTGAGTGCCCGTGTACCTGTACCGCGCCGAGAGCGGCGAAAGATTTATCTGGTCCCCACTTTCTTTTCTTTCGCGCGAAACGACGAGGAGCGGTGTGCTTATTGCTTCAGCGGTTGTGGCTTTCGGGTAAATAAATTTATTATCGATGTGCCGCGTAAACGCGGAAAAGTATTTTAATTTATGAGCCTTTTTATTAACTTCTTTAAAATAGTTTTAAAAGTTAACTAACTTTTAAAACGGCCGCATATGGTTTTTTCGACCGTTATAAAAAAGGGTTTTCTGCGTGATGTTTTTTTTTTCATAATATACCTCGCTAATAAAAAACAATAAAAGATAAATTTAAATTGCTAATAAAATTTTTAGTCGCGTATTTTTACTTTTACCGTGGACGTAAAATATATATCTCTGCATAATATTTTGATTTTACTTAGGGTTAAAACTCTAACACCTTGAGGTAATTATAATATAATACGCGATTAGTACAACACAAGTCAATATTGTACTGTGACAAAGCGTGACGCGGCAAGGGATTAACGAAGTGAGACTTCAGCGCGTGAATAATTCATTTTTAGTCGTCAAATCAATCTCCACAAGCGGCGAGCGATTATTTCTAATCGCACGGACGAAGTCTAGTCTAGTATGGCACTTAAGGCGAACGCATAATTTCATCCAATTTTATGTGGCAAAGTAGAAAAAAATATCGATTGATCCACGCCTGACCGAAACTGTTTAATCCTTTTATATCCTTTGTAACATTTGAACTGCCGACAAATTTGGCCGTTAAATTGTTGCGATAACTGTGCGGTACGCAGTTTCGCGGAAGCGTCGAAAACAAAATCCCCCCTCCGGGGGATTACTTGACAACGAGCACTTAGCTGCTCATTCGTACGGCCGTAAAAACGAACGTTTAAATTTTCCGCACGCACCGCCGATCTGCATAACCACGGGAAAACCGGCGCGAATACCTTTTATACGTTACGTTAAGCGCCGTGTTTGCTTTTCGCGATACGAAATAAACGATCGCGCACGTTTACCAAGCATTCATACGTCAATATTTAGAACGAATTGTCGTCCGTACGATTTACCGCTGTTTGTACGCTATTTATACGCGCTATTTATTATTTATACAATGGAAATTTGCGATTCGCGACGCTAATTGACGCTCGTCGTTGTTGCAACATTCAAGCGGTCAACCACTAATCGTTTGTACATCTTGCACGAGATTAATTTATATATCTTCATGAAATAGTTCTCTCTCTCTCTCTCTCTCTCTCTCTCAATCTCTCTGTCTCTCTTCTCTATCTATCTAACTATCTATCAATCTCTCTCTACGTGTACATTCATATCCGCATTAAAACAAGAATAAGTGATCTTTCGATATCCTAAAATGGAGTCGTCGGATTTTATCGCGCTATTAGTAATAATAATAAATTTAATAATAGAATACCAATAATTTTATTAAAACTGAGAATGCTTAGAAATGCTCCCTCGTATAATTGATTTGACAATTGAATGAATTATTTAGGAAAACGACGAACAAAATTAAGCTTTTAAATTGTTGTTTAAATTGTTTTAAACCTAAAGACTTTCAGTAAGTTGTAATTAGGGGGAAAAAAAGATCTCGTTATTTCTCGTCGTTATCGGATTAAAATATGTCTCAAGTGTGTAATAAACTTCAATGATAAAATTCACGACGATGATTTTAGTATAATCCGGGCAAAACGATACCAGCGCGGTAGCATCGACAATGGAAACAACAATGGTTGTCATTTCTATTACAATAGACACGCTGCGCGCTTCTGTTCTAACAATTCCATTATCTCCGCGCGAAAGCCTCCGCCGGGGCGAGGCTTTATTATGCCTATCAGAAAATTTAGATCGTTTATTTAATGGGATATAAATAGTCGAGCGCGGCCTATTAACAAAATACGGAGTATTTCGCGCGGAACAATAGCTTTGCGAAGTCATTTGGCCGTTCACGCGACGACTGCAATTATACGTTTCGTTATAATGGCGCCGCAAGTAAGCAATTTAATGCTTAACGTTATGCAATTAAAATTAAAAATGGATCGCATAATATCACGGGACGTCGATTTCATTAAAATTTTTAAAAGCCGCCCGTGCGTTTCGGCGATGCGTGTAACATGCACCACTGTACATGATAATAATTTCATTTTCCTTTTTTTTTTCCTCTCTCCTCGCAACTACAATTACTGCGAGACGTGAAAAATGCAAGGAAAAACGTTTGAAATTTAATAATTTATCGGGCATTTAATTTGTAAGTAAGTCTAATTTCTCTTGTGGATCTTAAAATTAGTAGGTCAGGCTCGATTCGCAAATTAATACTTCACTACCCGGGGTAATGAAGTTCATTACGATCGCGAGGTTGCGACCATTAAGTTCCTTACTATTAATTTATGCAGCTAAGCAATTGTTTTCATTTGTACCGCCTCTTTTCAGGGAAATGCCTACATCTGAGTGGTCTCACGCCCGAACCATTGACTGCGGACGACGATTACAAGCTTTTACGACTCGGCATCGGCTTTACAAATATGGTAGCACGTGCGACGAAAGGCAGTGCGGATCTTACAAGAAAGGAAATTAAAGAAGGTCAGTATGCGTTTCTGCCTGGTATTTTTTTAGCTTTTAGTACGTCTGAAACGAGCGATGAGATAATTCTCGTCGAAAATCTCGGTCGAAAATAATGATTGCATAAGCTGATATCGCCTCCGACATAATTTGCGGGAAAATTAATTTGAATTTTGTATTATGTTCATATTATACAATATTTCGTCGCTGTTTATATTTTATTATGTAAAAAAGCGAAATATATAGTATATATATATATATATATATATATATATATATATATCTCGCTCCGATTAATATTTACGAATTTGAGCCCTACAGTTTCGATATAGTCGGGATTTGAGACATGCCGGAATTAAAATATACTTAAAATGTGAAGAAAGTTTTTGCAATAAAATTAATGGTATACGGAAGTGACACTACTTCTCACAGATATTTAGTCGCTTTATGTCGATTTCTTCGATACATTACAAAAGAAAGTGAAGATCTTTCAGGAAAATTAGAAGAACAAAGAAATAATGGTTTGCTTGAACTGTAATATTTATGTGACTGTGTAGAAAAGAAATGTCAAGGACAGCCGGTCTAAGTAACGCCCGTTATAGTCTCGAGAATTCGAAAACCGAGAAGTGAGAAAGAACGCTGCGTTTATAAAGCACACACAGTTCTACGAACTGATAAGATTTCGTCGTGTCGCTGTTTTACAGGCAACCGAGAAAACTAATGAAATTCGAAAAAAAGTAACGTAATTTGAACGGTAAGCTTGAATCTCTGACTCGATTCGCTACTTACTCGAGTAGGTATGTCTCGATTGCCATATGCCGATTGGCCGATTCTGCTTACCCGTTCAAACCGACGACGGGCCTGCTTCTATTTGCACGCTACGGCCATGTGGCACTTGTGGAATCCATAAATCCTTCACGTGACGTGGCGCTCTCTTTGTTATTTCGCTTAAGTTCTTTTAAGAGGGGCTAGTGTCCTTACGGTGTCCTTAGGTAGCATAGGTATAGGGACTGGGGTAGGGGGTTTATCGGATCCTCGGATCCTTAGTTCGGTAGAAATTAGTCCGACTTCGACTTTGAAACCGTGAAGATAAACATCGTGTGAGCTCTCGACGATAGAGACGCACATGCGATCGCGACATGTGAACCATGGATTAGAAGTAGGCGTTCGTGACGTAAGTATATATACGTGTGTGAGCCCAGTGTGGATTATCGGAGTGGATATCAAGAAACGAGTGCTTTTTTTTTCCCCTCTTCTCTGAGTAGTGCAACGTGCGTTCGCAGTGTAACTTTGGACTTCGCTCCGGTTTATTTATTCCGTGCTCGCACGGATCGCCCTTCGCGCACGGATTTTCGGTGCGCTTCGCTTTGAATACGCCTCGAGAGCGGTGAAACAGGATCGCGTCGAGTGCATACCGAGGTCCATACACAAACGGATGAACGCGAAATTTCTCGAACTTTGCGGAACTTACGCCGGAAATAAGACGCATCTTGATTCACGTGGCCACGTGCACGGTCACATGTTTTCCGGGTGACCATGTGCGCGCGTTCTCTCTCTCTCTCATTCTGAGGAGAGAAACGGCCGTCCCTCTCCCCCCCCTCTCTCTCTCTCTTTCTCTCTCTCTCATTAACGCCGAATTTAATAGACGCGGTGCCGCGGAGTAAAGGAACTTTCGGCGTATCGACGTGGATCGTTTTACTCCCATTCATAAGCACGCCTAAATAGTGGGGCTCTATCGCGTGTACAGGGCGTTTCACACGGTGCTTTAAGAACCGGTTTTTGAAACTTTAAAAAAATTGATTTTTCCTCCGACGGGGGAGAGAGGGGAGGGGGGGAGGGGGATAACCCACTCGATTCTCGCTCCACCAACGGTCGTTTCGTTTAATCGAATTTACAAAATTCGCGGTTTAAACAATTCTTCGCGATCCGACTTATTCGATTCCGACTTTGCCGTCGCACCGCCGGGAGTATATCCGGTGAGATATCCGCGTGAGACAGGAAAAGCAAAGCGGTAAAAAAAAAAAAAAAAAAAGCGCGGTACAGGCAGATAAAAATAAACATAACAATGCTAACGAGATAAGGGCCGGTCGCGCCAACAGGTTAGAACGTAGGCGCGAGACCCGCGGAGTCGTCGCCGAGCGACTCCATGTTTCTTTCCGGAGTATACGTGTTCCCCGATCGCTTTTCCGTGGCGTGCCCCGGCCGCGTGGACGGAAAAACGTTTTCCCCGATTTTCCACCGAAATCCGGACGGCGCGCCGCTGCCGTGTGCGCGGGGCACGACACGTCTCGCCCCGCCAACGAAACGCACTCCTCGACCATCTCGATCGATCTCTCTCCCCTCGTAGGGGACGCCCGATATACTTTTGACTGTCGACCCGGCATTCATCCGGAGTAGCCGGTGTGTCGCGGCGAAAAAGTTCCATCGGCGCCATTTGTCACAATCGCAGACCTGGCCCGCGCCGGCCCGTTACGCACGGCGCAGCACGCCGGGCAAGAGGCGCCGAGAGAAAAGCGCGTGTGGATCGTGGATCGAAGGGTGATGCTCACCGTCGTACTGCGGATCGTCCGTGTCCCCGTGCGGCGGCCGGTCCACCTCGACGGACGTCGCGCTCCATCCCGTCGTGTCGACGCACTCACGTCCGCACGTATCGCCGATCCTCGCCTCCTCCATCCCGAAGAAAACGCTATGCCGAGACGTTTTTTAGCCGGACCGGATCACTCGGACATAGCGGCCATGCGTGTACGCGACGCGGGAAGCGGCAGTACTGCCAACCCAACTTTTATCGGGCGCTCGCTCGCTCTCGCTCTTAAAGGCATATCGCAATACGCCGGCATCGCATCGCCCCGTGCCGAAAGCGGTGTAGACCCCTCCGACTTTATACGAAAGTGTCGCCCTATATACTGTCATTAGAGAGGCGCCGCGCTCCGTTTTTTCGATTGTCGCGGCGGAATACGAGATAGCATAAGCTGGAGTGCGACGGTCATTAAAATAGCAGATCGACTCAGAAATTCTTCGCGGGACAGAAACGAGGGCAATTAAAAACGACTTGATTTCGAAACGTCGTCGCGTGTCTTAATTTAAGCGCCTCTCCTTCCCGTTTAGGCGCTTAATTTTTTTCCTCGCGATTCGCACGCGAGAGCGATAACGCGATCCGCTTTAAACTTCGCTCCGGAAAGGGCGCGCCGTATTATTCATTAGGAGCGGGCGAGAGCGGTAATAATTAATAGCCAATAAACTACTCACTCGCGACGTCCCTGCGCTAAAATTGCCGTCTCTCTCTCTCTCTCTCTCTCTCTCTCTCTTTCTCTCTCGCCTTTTTCCGCAGCAGATTCGTCCGGCGGAACATAGAACGTGTCGTCCTCCACTGAAATAAAGTAGCCGATAAATTAATGAAGACGGAAGTATAAAAGCGGAGTGGCGGTCGAACACTTTATTCACCGCTTCGAACGAGATTTAGTCGGTTGCGGCTGGTCGCCGCCCGGCCACGCATTTAAGGTTATCGCGCGACGCGCGCGTATCGCGTTAAGCCGGCGCGCGCGTGTGCGACACTGTGTGTGCATGTATGTATTTGGAAAAGATACGGAGAAGGGCGCGAATGTAGTGGTGGCCCTGTTGAGCGACGCGATCGCGCGAAAATCGATGCTAAGCGAAAATTTTTAGACTGCGAGAGAATTTCGAGTAATCGCACGATTCCTTTCAATGAATGATTTAATTCCTGCAATTGAGACAGTTACACAGCTCGCATCTGTACCTAACGTCGATTACACCGCGCAGAAATCGTTTTATTCACTTTGCGTTTATCGTTTTATTCACGATTATTATATGCCCTTCGTAAAATAGAGAATCTGTCTTTAGTTGTTATATTATTGCACCTTTTATCTAGCGCTTCTCGATAATCTCTCCCTTCCCCCCCCCCCTCTTCTCCCTCTCTCTTTCTCTCTCTTTTACGAAAATATATAGAATAGGTAAATTGCACGACGTAAAAATAGCACTCACGAATGAACGTCAGGGAAAAAGAGGAGCGACAAGCGTGATCAATGACTTTATGCAATAATGTCTATATTTATAAGTTAGGGTAATTATAGGCAAGCGTGAATGCTGCGACTATGCGTGCATAAAATTTGGATTTGATTGAATCTGCTTTTAAGTTTTTTAAAATATGTTAAAGGGGCAAAAGGGAATATCGGGAGAAAAAAGAGAGAGAGAGAGAGAGAGAAAAAAAAAAGAGAGAAAGCAAGTGCTATTTATTTACGATCAGTCGATCGCCAAATAGGATACTTAATAGGATACTTAATTAGTTGCTTTTCATACACGATGTGGATAAATCAATATCAAAATTGTAAAATGTATTCACTTGTGATGTGAATATGAGAATAAAAGGATCAAGTGGTAATCGTGGTTTTTATTTTGCAGGCAGTCACATTTTGCTCGAAAAATTACGAAAGTATAAGCCAAAAATTGCTGTATTCAACGGCAAACTCATATACGAAGTATTCTCGGGAAAGAAGGAGTTCGGCTTCGGCAGACAACCCAACCTCGTCGACGGTACTAACACGGTAAGATAACTGTTACATTATTTCTTAATCAATATCCCGAGAAACACAAAATTCAAGGGTTGCCTGAAAAAAAAAGATATTTAAAGAAATTCTAAAATATTCGAACGTGCATTTTTACGATACTCGCTTTTTGTGTTGCCCGGAATATTAGAACCGATATAATTTCAGTGAGTTCTGTGAGAATGTAAGTTTAACGTCGTCACATATAAACCAAAATATCACTTTCGCGATATTTTGGATATGTTTCATTTGAACTCAACGAAGTTATTTTAATATTTAATATTAATAATCCAGGCACAAGAACAAAATTCTCACTTGTCGATGTTGTGTTGCAGTATATGTGGGTTATGCCCTCAAGCAGTGCGAGGTGTGCGCAACTACCACGTGCTGCTGACAAGGTGCCATATTACGCTGCCCTGAAGAAATTCCGCGACTACCTAAACGGTACGATCACGCACTTGGACGAGTCCGACATCGTGTTCGCGGATTCGAAGCTCAAGAAGAAGGATCACGAGCCGATTGAGGATAAGAAGCCAGTGTTCACCGACGATTTGCCCGACGGTGAGAGCCGAATCACGGAGATCAACGGCATGGGGATTAAGCAGGAGACGGGCGTGATACCCGGCAAGAAGAAACGCGGCAGGCCGAAAAAGATAAAAAATCCGGAGGATCAGCCGCCGCCGGATCCCGAGAAGCTGGACGCGAACGGCGAGGTTATCAAGAAGCGCCGCGGTCGCCCGAAGAAGATCCATCAGCAGCAGAAGCAGCTGGAGCGGGAGACACGCGAGAGGGAGCAGCAACAGCAGCAGCAGCATCAGGTGATGGGCCACTTGAACGACGGTTACGGCAACGTGTCGAACTGCTTTTCACCGCCGCTGATGTCACCGCCAAAGTTTCCGCATATGGCGCCGTACTCGCAGCCGATGAACGACGGGTTCTTCGGCCAAGGCATGAACGACAATAGCCCGTACATGAGCTCAAAGCAGAGCCCGGTGCACCTGCAGCAGCCGCACTACAGCCAGAGCCCCAAGTCCATGTCGCTGTCCTTTACGCACTCGGACCTGTCGTCGGAAATCAATACCGCAATCTCGTCGGAGAACAATCTCGAGCCGTCGCCTTTGACGTCGCCTAGCGTCGAGCATCCGGACTTTGAGCCGCCCACCAGCATGTCGCAGCAGAATATGGGCAATGACCATCGTCAGTACAATCCGGCCGGGGGTCCCGATCCGACGGGCCACCATGGCAGCCCCGGCACGCCGTCCCATAACAGCTACGCCAACTACATGGGCTATCACGAGCAACCGCCGGACGCGCACAATCCGCATCCGCATCAAACGACACCGACGCCCCTCAGCCAGACCGAGGAGCACTCCCATCACTCGCATCCGACGCCGCCGCATCCGCACACGCCCACCCACATGTCGCCGCACCATCCGCACGAGCAGTACGGTATCAAGAGGAACGCCAGCCAGGACGTGGCGTCTAAAAGTCTGAGCGACCTAGAATCCCTCGTGGACCAGATCCCGAGCATAGCCGACGGCGGTAGCCAACGTCTGCAGCATTCGCATCCGGGTATGCCGGGCGACGATACCCTGGCGGAAAAGATGGACGCCCACCATCAGTCGTACATGTCCGGCTTCGGTGGTATGCCGACCGGACCAGTTGGAATGACCAATTACAGTCCACCGTTGCCACCGGGTAGCGGTATCTATCCCTCCTCGCTGCACCACTCTCCCACTGACGCGGGCTACGGAGGTTTATACGGCATGAACAGCCGCCATCATCAGGACTCTCAGCAGCAGCAGCAGCAGCAGCAGCAGCATCAACAGCAGCAGCAACAGCAGCAGCAACAGCAGCAGCAGCAGCACAGCAAGTCCTACACGGTGGAGAATCTCGCATCGAGTAACTACACCCCCAGCATGAATCACGGCCACCCTGGTAACTCGTACCCTAACATCATACCCGGCCACTACCCGGTGCCGATGGGCTCGACCAACGGCTATCTCTTCGGCGGCCTCGAATCTAGCCTGATGCAGCGTACATACGCGGGAATCGGCGGGATGAGCGGCATGAGTAGCATGCACCCATCCGCCGCCCTCGGCCACCCGATGGCGGCCAACCCGTACCCGTACAACGGTTCGTACTCAAGCTCGTTCGACGCTTACCCGGCGCCACCGGCGGGCATACACGCGCCCAGCGCCAATTACCCCGGCTACGTCGGCACGGCTGGCGCGGCGTCCGGCACCGCCACCACGCCGCCGTCCTACCTCGCACCGTCGCATCACAGACCGCCGGTCGACCTCTCCTACGACGGTGTATGATAATCGATGTGAGATACCGTTCGCCGACCCACCACCAGCCCCCAATAATCCTCTCTCTCTCTCTCTCTCTCTCTCTCTTTCTCTCTCTCTCTTCCCTGCATCCCCAATCCTCTCCACCGCCTCCTGCCGATCGCCTCCTGTGCGCGCGCGCGAGCGACGCACGTATCCGCCGCGTTTATCTTTTCTACGTATTTTTACACACGTCTTTTAAGACACGGCTCTCAAACGTGTCGGGGTCGCACCGTCGCGCGTCGTCCCCCTCCTCCCCTCTTCCCGAATCATCACTTTCCCTCTTTAAATCGCCCTCCGCGAACCATCACCCCCACCGCGAGATGCTACTTGCAATCTGCGCGCAATCTTTTGCCTGCAATCATCGACCCATTTGCCGCTGCACGGTACACTCTATTTCCTCTTTTTCTCCCTCCTATGCTCAAGTCGGTTTTACGTACAAAGGAAGTCCCAAAATTGACGGAATATGGATATGTACATTTTTCTTTCCCTCACCGAGAAACATCGAGAAACTCTGATAGCAATAATGAACTAATTAGCCGAATTATCATTAGATATGTACGGTGTGTGATGCATTTGATTTGTGATGGACACTACTTTAAGAATCTGAAGCTTAGTTCCTGAAACATTGAATTGAAATCGAGGTTGTAAAATTGTGCGAAAATGAAGACGCCCTCGAGGCCGTGCACGCTACATTGCGTCTTTATTGCGTCAATTTTGGGGCACCCTACGCGACTCGTCGGTCTTTCGTTTCAACAGCCCTCCGCCCTCTCTCTCCTCCTTTCACTTTGCATCCCGCACTTCTTCGTACTACTCGTCGCCGCGCCACTCTCTATTTTTCTTTTATCACGCTCTCGATATGTGATTACGCCGTGAGTAATTACGGGCGCGCGGCTCGGGAACAGGAAAGCCGCTCATGAAACGCGACTATACGCGCACGCAACGAACGAGAAACGTAAGCCTCGGGTAGATCAGGTTCGCCGATCGCATTCTGTACCGATCCGATCGCTAAAACACACTTACACGGGCACGCATTCCGATAACCATAACGATTAAATGACCTTAATGCCGAATAGATCGCGATTACGAATTCGGCCGACGTAGCCGAGGTCGGCCGAGCACAATGTAATTGCCGCTACTCTTCTCCTTTATACATCGATCAGGAGATATCGATCGTCGCACTGATATATTGCGCTAATAGTTATACGAGCTACAATCACCGAAATCATATTTCCACGTTTTCGTGTTTCGAAGAGCATTCACGTTTGCAAGTGGGATATATAAAAGCACGCATATATCCCAACTTGCAAATTGCAAATTGTGTAAATTGCTATTCTCGAAAGTCAGTAAGAAACGACGCATCTATGAAGTAGAACACGAAAAATTACCGGTTATCGAAACGAATGTAATTTTCGATGAGTTTACCTTCCCGACCAGAAATGGAGATAGCTTATTTTGTTGATTATTTGACTATATCAGTAATTATATCAAATGGCTTTTTATATTGATATAATTATTGATATTGATTATTTGACTATATCAATAATTGTATCGATGGGGCTCTTTATATTGATATAATTATTGATAAATTTTTATAATTGACTGTGTGCAATAAGCATTTTAGTCAGAAAAGATTCAAATCGTCACTGAGTCGATAAATGTTTGATATCGAATAATAATCTATTTTTTTTTATTGAAAAAAATAATTTTATTGCATACACTTTTAAAATTGAATTTAAATATATTAAAAAAAAAAATACTAAAGCTTTAAAATATACAAAATATTACTTGATAACTTTTTGTTATCTTTGACTTCGCAATTCAGCAGTTGCGATATCTTTCTATAAGGTTTCTATTGTCTTTCAAACAATTCTCTAATATAATAGCATTGACGCAAAATCGGAAAAACAAAGTATTATATACACATTCTGTGTACTCGATGTTAGAATACCGTTATGCTAAGAAAAATTGATCTATAATTAATTGAATGACCAACATAAGAATAATTATGATGACAATCGAATGGACGTCGAATGGACGTTCATTCATCTTATTATTAGCTGACAAATTTTTTATCATTTAATGATTTTTCGATAAAACTCATTTTCTATACAATATGCGAAAGATAATATGACATATAGATATTACGTAATATCATTTGTGAAAAATGAGAGTGCAATAAGCTAAACCCAAAGTAGATTTATCTCCATATCTGTCGGGAACAGAATTAATCGAAATTTACATTCGGTTTTGTTTCGGTGAAAAATGCGCTACGATTGGAATAACAACACCATTTACTTATCGTGTTTATGCATTGCATTATCGTCTTATATTATTGTTAGCCTGTTGTATTGTTGTTATTACTGCGTTATGTACTTGATTAATTAACGCGTCGAACGTTACTTTAGAGATCGCGAAACGCATTTTCATGTCATCGGAATTGTTATCTCAATATTGTCCAAGAAGTCGACTGTTTGCCTCGTTTTACGCGACACGACGACAAGCACGGACTCGTGGAAACGTGAGAGGATACGTAAAAATATAATTTCACAATCGGGTTTCTCGTAACTTCGATTCGATTCGATGCTTTTTCACGTTCCTTTTATCATATTTAACGCTTAGACTAATTTGCTGTACCAGCAACGAATATTTCATTATGGCACAACCGAGCGAAATCTATCAAGTGAAATTCCTCGTGAACTTGAAATTTTCAATTCAATTAAGCTCGGCTCGGTGCACCGTCGAATTTCTCTTGGCGAATTTCTTTTGTCAAGAGCCAGTGAAATCTTCGATCATTCGTGATGTCGAAAGCGGAGTAGTTAAAAAGTCACGTAAATATGACTTTTAAGAAATAACGTTACGTGCGTCGTGTCACGTAAATAGTCGACTTCTTGGACAATATTAAGATAAGTAAGAGAAATCAAGAACGCGTTCGATCGATTAGATATCTTTGCGCTCGGAGCATCATTGATTTTGAACGCGCGAATCCGCATTTTTGCGCGAACGGATGTTTCTTATTAAACCCGAATAAAAGATAAGTCATCATTTCTTTCGTTTGTTACCTTTCTTGCCCGCACGCATCAGAGTGCTGTGGATAAAATAATTTTTGACAAAACATTTTCCAATTTTCGCTTTCGTTATCCCCAGCGGAAATCGCATTTCCTCGTCGAGCGCTCTAACGAGAGACGGGAGCGTGTAGGAGAAATGTCACCGAATTTAGGCGTCGCTCTCGCTCTCGCCGAGCGCGTGAGCTTTCGTTTTTGCTAACAAAGTAAATATTAATTGTTATCGTCATTGTATCGTTAAGGTTACTGCACATAGCAAGGGGAAGATCAAGCCCGATTGCGTCGATGCATCTTCGATCGAAACGTGGCGCGGCCACTTTCGTCAATAACGTTGGTCAAATTTAACCATAGTTTAATCCTTGCCCGGACAAAACCAAAGAAGATAGACGAGTGTATAAGAAGCACGGATGCACGTTATATTAGTGTGATACACGAAAATTAATAAAAGAATGAAATAATAATAAAATTAATAAAATTTTTTTTATTTTTTAATTTTAATTTTATTAATTTTATTAATAATAATATTAATAAAATTAACTGGGATACCTACTAAGAATCTCGGTACCCCAGCTCGTGATATATTCCGATATTATATAGATCCATGCTTCTATACTCGTCTACCTTCTCTGGCAAAACTGTTTCTGAACGTCGAACGTCGCGACGTTCAGAAGGAAAGTAACGATGTTACTATGAAAGTATCGATTAAAAGTTTTTCCTTTGTATTCGTTTCCTCCCGAAATCGGATATAGAGTCAATTTTACATGAGAGATACCGTTTAAATTGTAGATGTAACGGTAACTTAAGCGGTTAAATGCCAACTCAAGTGCTGTTCGTCGTTTCCGAATTAATATTTCGAGACTTTGGGATATTTCCTGCTATTAAAAATTCCAAATTTCGGGATATATTTATTCGCGCGACCGTTCGACTCGCGTCGCCCAGGGAGAACCGGGAAATAACTTATTTATTCTCCTTTCTCTCTGGGAACTGGGACTAGAAGGAGACAGAAAATCGATTAAACTAAGGTTGATGTTAATCGATGTTAATAGAACCGGCCTTGCAACTCGCGCGCGCGGGACGGAATTCGCCTGACACCGATCGACCGAATTTACGACTTGAACCTCGGGGTAAGAGATCGCGCCCGCGCGACCGGATGCCGAGCTTACTTTTTAACGTATAAGGAGATGTATAAGAATTATACACCTATTAGAAACGCGTGAGAAGGCAGAGAAGTAGGGAGAGAGACTGTTTCGTGTGTGTACTTTGTTCGTCATCGTCGCGCCATCCACTTTTCGTATCTGTACCTCGCGCCCGCAACACGTACCAGCCATTTCGCCAGTTTTCTCGTTGCAACTCTGACTATATTATTTATCGTTAACAGTCTCGATATCGCTGTGGAGTTACATACGTTACTGTCGTTATTAACATAATAATCGCGTTACGTTGTCTCGTTGATTATATTCTGTTATGCGTTTTCGCATTTTGCCGAAAGTCACTATATATTAATACACGATTATATGAAAACGAACAGACGTTACACGCATACACACGCACTCACGCACCCCATACACACACACACACAGACACACACACACACACATACATACATACATACACACATGCATACGTACAATACGCAAACTTACACGCAGTCGTAATAGATATTTATAGCTGGCATTAATCGGCATCCTCCTTTGTCGCTGACCGACGCTGTAAAGTGACGCATCTGGCATGATTATAAATATATATACAGATATAAATATATAAATATATAAATATATATATATAGATATTATATATAAATATAAACTATAAATATTATATATTGACTATATGTAAGGATAAGGCGAGCAACATTTATCTCGGGTGAAATCACCTAGGATGTGTCGAGACATTTAAGATGATGCACAGGGTATAGATGAGAATCGTTGATATAATAACTGATGTCTATATTATAGATGTTTCTTTCGTTCCATCATCGGCCTCAAACACACACACATACACATACACACATACAGATATACAAACAAGCACACACACACGCACACACGCACGCACACACACACACACACGCACACACATGCACACACAGGCACACATACAGACACGATCGCGAGTCACGAGTACATACGATCGAAGTTTATTGTAGTAGATGTTTTTCAGAAATCCAATCCGATTTCCGGACGGCGGCCAAGAATAATAGATGTCATCGGTGTGTTTAGTCGCGCAGCAACGTTCATCGCAATCGAAAAGATGATGAGGATTATAATACACGTAACTCTTGGCCGGTCGGACGCCGACCGGCGCATCCAACCATCGCACTTACTAATTAATTAATTGACTCTTCGATTAATCAAATTAACTAACTGATTGTAAATTGATCGCTATATTAAGGACTTTACTATTAAGTATAAATATATATTATACAGATATATAAAAGTGTGGATTCGCTGTTGAACGTGTCGAATAAAACAAAGCAAAAAAGAAAAAATGGAAAAAAAGTGGCAAAAATCCGACAGGAGTTAAGTAAAAAAGCGAGTAAGAGAGCTTGGGCCGGGGGAGACTTTTGCCGGCCTCCGACATATTTTTTAATCGCTTCGAACCTCTATTATTCTACCTTACTAATTAAACGTAATGGTGTATCTACGTGTGCGTTCGAACGATCGGCCTGATCCCGTATCGCGGATAACCGCTCTGTGGCCGTGTCCTCCTGTCGCCGATCGGGTCGCGATCGCTCGGGCAATCGAGATGTGTTCTGTATCTGAATTAACGACATGTACTTCTCGAATTATTCATCGCTCCTACGAAATATCGCGGGATAAGGAAGGGTGACGCGGATAAAGCTCGTCGAGACCGGACGACGCAGCAGCTTCGAAAGAAAGGAAATAATAATAATAAAAAAAAGAAGAAGAAGAATCCTCTCCTTGCTCCCTTGCCGCCCGATCCTAACGAAGCCCACGCAGATCTCCAGACGGACGTTACATTGGGTGCTCAGTGGATACCCGAGTATCCCGCAATATGTAAATCTGTATGTCTCTGCTCGTACTACTACGATATTTTATGTGAAAAATGAATTGTTACAAAATACATTACTGATATAACACCGAAAGGGAATGGTGTATTCTTTACCCGTCGTAAAATGTTCTTCTTTCTCGGACGACTACGAAAAAAAAAAAAAAATGTAGCGGCACTCGACGCTCAAGTCGTCGGGGAACATCGCGTTTACGGTCTCTCTATCCCTTGGTGCAAAGTCGCATACGGCCTTTTTATAGCAAAATCTGTGTTATACGAAGGAGCGTAATGATGATTTTAATGACGCTGCGGGATATTCGGAGGTCTAAATACTTGATCAACGCTACAAATATCTGCGTGTAGGCTGATCTTTTTTTTTTTTTATAAAAATGAAATTTTTTTTTTTAGTCACATGCATGCATGTATATATATATCGATCGAAAGTAGATAAGGGAAGAAGAGGACGTTTCCAAAAGTCATTAGCTCGCGAAAAGAATTTTTTTCATCCGGATCGTAATCAAGCGAAATCGTGGCAAAAATCCGATATCCGATCGCCCGTCATCTTCTAACGAGGTTTAAGCTAACGTTTTAATGAGCTAATTACCTAGAATTCTAGCAATAATAGTCAACGTCATTTAAAGGGCACGTACAGTTGATGTGCGCGTTTATTATTGAAGGATCACCTGTGAATTCTCAAATTATTAGACATATTCACACATGTCTAATAATTTGACGTGATGTGAATTGCGTTTTAAGGACAAAAAAAACTAGAAAGAGGAATTAGGATACGGTGATGATTATTGTTTTGCGAGGCCGGCACGATCGTTACCCTTGACCGCGCGAGACGTAAAGGTCTTTATTCCACAGTAGCCGTGTACTCGATTTTGGGAGATCGATCGAAAACCTCTCCTCCGTTTTCATGTTTCGATTTCGCGAATTATCGCGAAATCAAATTCGCAACAAAAACTAGAGATCAGCAATCAAGCTCGTCAGGTCGGCCACGCTCGAGCCTCGAATCAGCTGTTCACTTCTTACGACGTACGGAGATCGTGGAAGTTAGAGAAGTCAATCCGATTCCACTAGCTGTTATCATTGTGAAGAGAGATAAGCGGAAAACACGGACGAAAGCAAGTAATCGTCTCGGGAGAAAAGAATTTCGGATTAAAAAAAAAGAAATGAACGAACGAGAGACGTGAAACCTGAGCTATACACAACAAACGAAACAAACGAAAATGCGTCTCTCGCCGCGAGAGATATTCTTCGTGTTTTTAAATACTAAGCGAATCCTATGGAGACAGATATATATATTTCTCTTTCTCTAGGCTCATCTTGCCTCAGTCAATGGCAGTATGTGTCAGAAAAATAAATAAATAAATTGATTCGTTAAATTAAAACGGAGTACTTACGTTGTCATTTAACCACTCCCTCCGCCTTGTGTTAGCTGTGTGCCTGTAATGAAAGATCTAGTGTGTTACATAAGATTCGAAGTCCGGACTCTTGCGAAAGTAGATAGAAATGTTTAATTCGAGAGTCTACATGTTTCTGAGCTGCAGACACCTCAATTAAGCCTTTCAAGTAGTTTTAATTACTTCAATTTAATCTAATTAAATTCTCTACATTATCTGACTATATAGTATCAATCTATAGAATTACTCTGCGGACTTCTGAAAGCATATTAAAAAGTGGAAAAGAGTATACCATGTGCGTTGCATACAAAATCTCCTCTATCAACTCGAAATACCTAATTGTACAGATATTTTACTGTCGAGAGAGAGAATGACTAGCGAGAATTGAAGACCACACGGGCGAATGGCTCCAATGGCTGAAGATATATAATGACGCCATCTCTCGGGACGTCGCGAACTGAAAGTGTGCCGCTCGGCCGTGAAATTGACACGGTGGCGCCATCTCTCGGAAAACACTCCGAATTACATAGCCTCCAAATTGGAACGTGGAGTATCTCTCGCGATAGTCGCGGTCCGCGTCACGGAGCTTCTTAACCTAAAAAGGAGAGACTCGTCACGGGCGTCGGTTTCTGTCGAATAATTCACAATGCCGCTGGAGAATCTGGAGGAGGAGGGTCTGGAGAAGAACCCAAATCTCGAGTTGGCGCAGACGAAGTTCCTGCTGGGTCTCCGCGAGCACGCGGATGACGCCCATCTGAAGACCAAACTCCTGGATGCCATCAAAGCCGACAGTGAGACTGCATCTTTTTCTCTCGTTGTTTCATCGCGTTATTTCGAAAAGATACGACGCGATTTTCGATAACGTAACTTAATTCGTTCAAGACAAACGATCTTGTCATTTCCTTTCTTTTTACTTCGATCACTTTATACGTCATCTGTCATTGCTCAAAACATAACCTCCGCTATTCACTGTTATGATCAATTTATTAATTCTTTAACAATTGATTATCAGTTCTTGGTGCAATTTTTGTTTCGAAATGAAAAATAAAAATATATTTTTTTATATAGATATGGCCCCGTTCTATGAAGAGGTCTGCAAGGACCTGAATTGGTCAGTGGACGAGGCGTTTCTTGCAACGATGAAGGCACACAATGCGGAACAGTTGAAGAAACTCGACGACGCTATCGAGGATGCTGAGAAGAATCTGAGCGAGATGGAGGTTCGGGAGGCTAACCTAAAGAAGTCCGAATACCTCTGTCGGGTAGGCGACAAGGAAGGTGCAATCTCGGCGTTTAGGAAAACTTACGACAAGACAGTATCGTTAGGGCACAGATTAGATATTGTATTTCATAACATTAGGATCGGCTTGTTCTACCTGGATCACGATCACATCACCAGAAATATCGAGAAAGCTAAGAGGTGGGTAGAGAAACAAAGAGATGATATTCCCATATCGATTGTCATGTCCTTTGTAATGATTAATACATTTCGCTTGTGCTTTGCAGCTTGATAGAAGAAGGCGGCGATTGGGACAGACGAAATCGTTTGAAAGTCTATCAAGGAATATACTGCATAGCGGTACGCAACTTCAAGGAGGCCGCGAACTTCTTTCTGGACACAATTAGCACATTTACGAGTTACGAGCTCATGGATTATAACACGTTTGTGAGGTACACGGTATACCTGAGCATGATAAGCCTCCCGCGGAACGAACTGAGGGACAAGATCATCAAGGGATCCGAGATACTGGAGGTACTTCACAGTAATCCAGACGTCAAGGATTATCTATTTTCCTTGTACAATTGTCATTATGCGGACTTCTTCAAGAATCTTGGTAAGTACAACGGGCATAGCTTGAATTAGATCTCTCTACTTTATGTTTGAGAGTTTCTGTAATTAATTGCAATGCCGTTTTCAGCGCATGTCGAAGGCCTGCTGCGCCGGGATTACCTGATATTTCCTCACTATCGATATTACGTCCGGGAGATGCGAATTCTCGCGTATACACAATTGCTGGAGTCCTACCGGTCTTTAACCCTCCAGTATATGGCTGAAGCATTTGGCGTCACAGTGGAATACATTGATCAGTAAGTGATTATTCCTAACTTTTATCGAATTAGCAATCTTAACGCGTGATTTATTTAATGAAACATACGAAACTGCGCTGCCCGTAGAGAAATCTGCTAATGAACTTGTTACTTTCCCAGGGAACTGTCACGCTTCATAGCGGCGGGCCGATTACACTGCAAAGTCGATCGAGTCGGCGGCGTAGTCGAGACGAATCGGCCGGACAGCAAGAATTGGCAATATCAGGCGATGGTGAAGCAGGGGGATCTTCTACTCAACAGGGTGCAGAAATTGTCGCGCGTTATTAATATTTAAATTTTCATAAATTTGTATAATCGCAGAGATTATATATATATGCTATTGTATTAAAAGAACCGATCAAGATCGACTGCTATGAGTGTCTAGTATGTCTGTTTTAAACAGCCTGTATGTCAAGTTTTTAGCTCGACTTTTGTAACAAAAAAAGTGTCGTGTTTGATTTTGTAAACAAGATACACGAAAATATTCCTCGCGAAATATATAATATGATTTATTTACATTTTACTTTTGCACCCTGAACGTCCCCTACGCTGAGGTTCTGTACTTATTTTATCACAACGATTCGTCGGACGTTAAGTTTAAGTGACATTAGTATCATCCTTCGTGCGGGATTAAAACAGATCTGAATATTGGTGTAAAGTCAGTTACGAATAATCCTTGGCAGGAGGAGCACGGAATAATTCAATCGGTATGTATATCTTTTTAATTTAAAAATATTGAATTATTTTTAACATGAAATGCACGTTACTGTGGACGATATTCATTATAAAATTATTACAAAAATATTCTTTGTACTGACAATCGTTTAAGTATTTGTTGAAGTAATGAAAAATTGGTAACGGTTATTCGACTGTCTTTCTGTCTTCGAGAAATAAAGTTTCGCGATTTTGATAAGAATAAGTTGCACCGCTATTTCTGTTTGCAACTTCTTTTCGTTTATTATTATTAAGCATCTCTCGATGTTCAGCTGTTATAATTAAAACAAAGACGATGATTAATTCTTGAAACAATTGTGTGTTGAACAATTAGGTACGCTGTACTTACTTATTATATTATTACATGCCACGTTTATTTAATTAATCTCCGATTTAATCCGATGTCGTCTTTATAAATTTTAACTTCGAGATTGAGTGACACACAGGCACTGCAGTATGTTTTAGAATTTATATCAAAGATGGAAAGGGCTGAAAGACACCAGCAGTATCCGAGAAAACGATTGTACAAATGTTTAAACTGTAAGAGCCTCACGTGCACCATCGTCATGTAAGTTAAATTTACTGAATCGTCGAGAAATATACAGCAAAAAATGACGATTGATATCGAAATCGAAACCTGCATTCACATGTTTTCAGGAAAAACCATAAAAACCTAGCAAAAATCAGATGCAGGTCCTGCTTAGCAAAGTGGAAAATCTTTATTTATGCGATGGATCGACCGATAAATGCCTATCGGCGCTGGATGTTGCTCAACTGTTAATAACATTATATTTGCACACTCAATATCTCAATCTCAATATCGAAAGCATCTCGATTAATTTTCTGTCCCGTTATAATTATTATACCGACATTTTACAAAATCATTTATCACACGCCGCTATTTCGATGTAATATGACATTTATAATCATAAAAACGGATCGATTAATTATGTTGCAAAAGGTAATGGCCAAATATTTAGGCAAAATGCGAACGGAGATTTCTTTCAATCGTATAATAAAATTGTAATAACAAAAAATTTGTAATGTAATAAATTGTTGTGGATAATAATACGCGTTAATTAAACAATTATTTATTGCATGTAATTATTAAAAAGGAGATTTTATTCATGTGTTCCCTTATATATAGATGTACATCCATCTTCATATTTATAATATTTTGCATATCTCATTATTCGTTCATTTTTAATATTTATTTTACACGTGTGTATCTGTATTTTATACATCCTATTCATATATTTGAATTATTCATTCAATTTATTCAACTTCCGATGTAAAAAAAAATTAAATGCAATTGAAAGTCTCTCAGAGACTCTATTTTAAATGTCGCGGGGAAGCAGGTCGTCCTCCCACTCGATAAAACACTTTCCTGCCTTGACTAAACGGTGTTTCGATATCGAACATCTGATATCGGCGACATCCACTTGACGGGTGCGCCTCGCAGAGACTGCAGTCGTGTGCGCACTTTGACGACGATCGGCGGCGATCCGTTTGACGTCTTATATGCGTTTGTACACGATCGAGCGAACGGCGACTCCTCTCCTCGGAGCTGACGACACTGACAGTGCGCTGACCGCGACAACAAAGGCAGCAGTGGGCGAGCGCTCCAATTAATTCGTTCCCGACCGACGACAGTCTCCGCATCGTCGGCACGTCGTCGCATGACATTCGTCACCGGAGTCGTCATCGTCCAAAAATACCGGTCGACGGCGGAACGACGATCGAGGGGGTGAGATCGGCCGATCCCGTTCGAGCGACATTGAGGACAGTTCGAGACCGCCCACGATCATGGACAAGACGAAGCTGGTGAGCAACGATCTGGAGCTGCCGCCGCTACGCAGCCTGGACGACTTCCTGCTGGAGTCGGCGCGCTTCCAACTACCGAATCTCAAGGACCTGGAGAAGTGGGGCAACCGGGTGGTCAACAATCTCCTGTACTACCAGACTAACTACTTGTTTACGTCCGTCGTCATCTTCCTCATCGTTGGGTGAGCGGTCTTTGAATCTGAACATTGAGTATGTCGTGTCAACGCAGTGATTCTTGAACTTTCTTATCTGCAAGTCTTTTTTTGAAAAAGATTCCGAGACTTTCGACTTTGCCACGTTTCTAGACTATATATAATTTTTTAGAATCTTGGAATTCTATCAGATATACAATAGTTTAACTAGAGTTTGTTGAATTAATGTATTATGAATGTTTTTTTAAAGTTCTCGCTTTTTATGATACCTTGTACAGTACTGTTTTGTATCCGTTAATTTATTTATACGAATTCTCTGTACCTATTCATAGATTGATCCATCCTGTCAAAATGCTGGTGGGCATGCTGGCGATGCTGGCGATCTTGGCTACGTTCGCCTACGTATCCATGGAAGGGAGCACGATACACAACTTCAAAAGGCAATATCCCGTGGTTGGAGTACTGTTTATAATAATCGCTGGATGTTTCATAACGTACACTCTGGGATCTCTCCTAGTTTTCTTTCTGGGCATTCTGTTACCTATCTGCGGTAAGCCGTGGCGTTTGACAGTACTTCATATCATTATTAATTTTGTTGATCTTATTTCTTGAACAAAATGTGGAAGTGCCAGATTTCATTCTAACATTCATTGTGTAATCAATACTTTCAGTGACCTTTATACACGCCTCGTTGAGATTAAGGAATATCAAAAACAGGATTGCCAATAAAATCGAGGGCATTGGCTTGAAACGTACGCCGATGGGGGTGTTTCTGAAGCATCTCGGTATGGAAGAAGAATTATTTTCATAAATTTCTATAGAGCTCTTTATTTTTAAGTTTCTTAAGGATAGGTCGAGTGGAAATGCTTTGCAATCTCATTAATAACCCTACTATAACCCGTATACACGGTACCAATCCGTATAACAATGGAGCTTTGACATCTATTTTTAAATACGCTTTTAGATAAGCTTGCAGATATACAGACATATATTTACTTTCGATATTGCTATGCCTTCTCCCACGGATATAGACAATACTACCAGTCGAGAAAAAGATTTTGACGGTTCAAAAATGATTTCAGAAATAAAATCACAACATTGTTATATATGTTGAAACCATATTTTCTTAACTAGTCGCTAAATAATACTTAATATTGTACATGTTACGTTTTAAATGCTTATATAATGTTATAATACTTAATGAAATCTCTATTTGCTGATATTATCGATGAAAGTAACAAACTTATTATTTATTAATATATTGATAATATTTAATATTTTTCGACAGCATTTTTTCTAATTGATTCTTTTTATCCATTATATATGTATGTATATATAATGTATAATACTCAGAGTGTTGTCTTCGAAATATATATGTTTATTACTAAAAATTAGATACTTTAAGAACATTTTGTAGCGTAGACAAAATATATTGATATTAAACATATGATTGTGTTGATTCGATATCAAGTCTGTTTGATGAAGATTATCATTACGTGATGTACCGAGACGTATATTTACGAATAAAAGTACTTGAATTATCTTTCTTATTTCTTACAAGGAAAAGTAGCATGTGTCATCTCCAAAAAAATAGATATTCACAAGTTATTCACAAGTATTTCAAAGCTTGCACTAACAGTTTATATATGATTTCTCGCGACGTTCAGTTTTGCCATTTATTTCAGTTTTTGTTGAATATTTTGTTTTTGAATTCGTTAATTGGAATCTTGCCAATAACTTGGAAGGTACTTGTATTAAATATAATTATCAGCTTATATTAATTTCGAGCACATTATGTTTATTTAATGCTACATAGAATCTATTATTTACGAATTATATTGTTATATCTAATATTCTCTTATTCTTTTCTCATTCCACTATACAGAAGATGTGACTGGTATGACTTTGCGTGCACAGACATCACTCATACAACCGCCTCACTAATATCCCGCTTTGTGCGTCAAGTTGTTTTTATCAAATTGACAAAAAAAAATTAATGTCAATAACCATTAATGTTTGCTGCCACTGCTGCTGTTTTAATTGGACTGCGGCGTTCCGCGGATCGTCGACATTATCGTAGTGAAATAAAAATCTTGTAGCACTTTTTAGAATACAAATTTGGCTGATATAACTTAACACGTGTGACTAGAAGCACGAACGAACTTGTGCTGTGTGATAGTGATTTTTAGCCACAGAATTATACATTATTTAGTAAAATCAACGAATTATAATGTAATATATCAAATATTTTTTTACAATACCAAATGTTGAATTTATATATTTATATTGAGAATTGTATTATTTTCTCTTGTGATTCGTAAGACTGTTTTAACGGGAATATAATACATATATTTTTTGAATGCTATATACAGGTCAGATAATGTCTACCAAATATTCTGAATGCTAATTATGTAAATGTCAATACTTAAAAATCAAAATGACTGAAGCTTTACATCCGTACGGTATTTATGGAACAGATTATATTTTGAATTAATTTGTATATATATTTATGTATATATATTGTATGAATATAAGTAACATGTATGTAAAACACACGCACATGGCAAATTGTTTTCACAACACTTCGTTATATATTATATCATTTTTATTCTAATTTTTGGTTTTTTAATGAAATCTTTCCATCACCCTTGTGTAACAGAATATGTTTATAATTTTAGTACCCTTTACATACATATATATAATGCATGTTCCGTTGAATGAGAATCAATATCCCTATCATCATAATACAACTAAAATTATCTGTTAAAGAGAATATGCGCAATATTAAAAAAAGCATTATTAATATATGCAGATGTTAATTACATATAATTAATATTGTAATTCAATAAATAATAATAATAATAATTTTTAGGATAATGAATTTGTTCAAATGTGTGGAATGTGTGAGGAAATATTAAATGAAGAAAACATTATATTACACGGTTGTTTAGAAGGATACAATTCTTA
>NW_012026774.1:2650627-2651141 GCF_000956235.1 Wasmannia auropunctata
TTTACTGAAACAAATATTAATTTCAATATTTTTTTAAATATATTTATGATGGCGAAACTATTATTAGACGAAGCAATATAAATAATACATAACAATTAGTACAGGAGCCGCTTTACGATAATAATAATTGTAATTAAAAAAAGATTTCTTTAAGACCTCTTTAAATATGGAGATAATTTCTTACTTCAAAAAATAAATAATTATATAATAATTATATAATATTTTAGACCATATTGTACACAAGTCACTAAAAGGAAAAATAGACATTTCTGGACAATTTAAGCAAATGTCTGAACGTACAAAATTAAATTCTGGAAATAAATTAAATTTTGATGATGAAGAATTTTTAATTCTTGAAGTGGAAAAACGACCACCATTGTGGGATTACTCTTTACCCCTGGCGCAACGTAAATGTACAATAAAACAACAGTTATGGTCAGAAATAGCTTTGGCATTAAATGGTGAATATAAAAATAATACTAAATATATCCAAATATAGATCGGAAGAGCACAC
>NW_012026774.1:2651649-2652312 GCF_000956235.1 Wasmannia auropunctata
GTAATTATTAATTAAACGACTATAATCCGAATAAAATCTATAATATAATAAACTTTTGACAACAATTCTAATAAACAAATTACAACAGCAGTAAAGAAGAAATTATCATAAGAAGTGCTATATTGAATAAATCCAATATTTATAGAATAATGTAATCATAAATTTTATCACGTAATCTTTTCTAAACAGAATACAAAAAATTATAAGTAAACTGTTAAATTGCCATGGTACGGCTCCTTCAATATTAAAATAATTACAAAAGTTTTCACGAATTTCCATTGCGTATCGCGTACTATTATTAATTACCACATGTAGTAATATCTTTCAATGCACTGTCTTGGATGTCGTTTCTCCAAGATCCAGGAACAAATTCATCATATCTATTTTGATCAACAAGTGTTTCATCTACATATTGGTTTATTTCGATATCTTGTATACGAAGCCAGTTGTGCAAACATACAATAGCTTGTATAATTTTCATGGATTTTTCTACTGTACAAATAATTGGTCGTTTTAAAATTCTCCATCGACTAACCAAAATACCGAAAGTATTTTCGATCGTTCTTCTCGCTCAACTAAGACGATAATTGAAAATAGTTCGTTCTTATTTAAATTTTTTCCAGGATATGGTCGAAGTAAATAATCTGTTAATTGAAATGCTTC
>NW_012026774.1:2652332-2689895 GCF_000956235.1 Wasmannia auropunctata
TCTCGAATTTCCTAGCAATGTTTAACCAATCGTTTTCATTCAAACAAGAAGGAAGTACTTTTTTCTGCAGACAATTCCAAATAGTATTACAGGTTTCTTCAATAATTTTACTTACAGTTGTTAATCCAACAAGATATTGATATAAAATTGATGACATTGAATCACCAAAAGCTAGGAACCTAACCAATAAAAAAATGTGAACTATAGAAAAAATGTATATATAGATAAGTACAGATAAATAAAAAATATCAAATCTATAATATAATTTAATTTACCTATAATTTACCTTAATGTCAGGCATAAACGTTCTGCTGCAGATATAGGCTCCCTAATTATCGTCTTTTTCATAATAAATGGAGCTACTAAATTCAACAACTCCTCAAATTGTGCAGGAATCATACAAAAATAATTTCGAAATCGAGCTTCTTCCAAAATAATGACAGGAAAGATTGCGTGATAAAATCCATGATTGTATCGTTCTTTGAATATTGGATTTATCCAATAACGCTTCTTACGATAATTTCTTCTTTTCTGTTGTAATTCATTTATCAAAACTGCTGCTAAAAGTTTTTTATGTCGCCGATTTTGTTCTAATAATTTCTTCGTACTCTCGTTTAACCACATATAATATTTTCTTCCGAACATTTTAAATACGATTGACGCTAAATTTGACGTTGCCGCTTTTTGTGCAAGCCAGCGTCAACTATGATCACGTGGCTTACTTTGACGCTAAAAATGAACGTCAAGCATCAGCATGAAAAGGCACCTTAAAAAGTAACATTTGTAACTGCTGACAAATGAACTATTAAATTACATTTAAGGGAACAAGAATTTTATGTAAAAAAAAGCGGTGCAGGATATATGTGAAATATTAATACGCGATTTAATTAAATGATATATTTAATATAAGTACACACTTAATAGGAGAAACTACCATGTATATTACAGAATTGTGGTACTATACACTGAGAAATAAGTAAAAATACAGTTGACATACATGACATGAAGTGTATCTATAGTCGATGCGTATTATCAGTACAGTCTACTGGCATTAATTATAATCCGTACTTGTAAACTATCCTGACCCTATGTCTATCTTAATTATATCGGCAGTTTCAACTTGAACTGATTACCTTAATGAAAAGATCATAAGTTGATATACCTTGTATTATCAGCAATGTATATAATAATGAAATCGTTTTCATTATCGTATATATATATTTTTTTATTTAATTGTGATATATTGTAGTATGGAATCTTACTTGTTGTTTATATCTTGAGTCACATTGACAAGTTTCGTATAGAACGCTCCAAAATGTTTTATTGTATCACGTAGCAATGCCGTAAAATGACTGCCAAGATGTAGCGTTTTGCTTTATGTGCCACTTTGAAATACTCCAAAAAAAAAAACATAATACGCGTGATATGGACGGCACTTGCGAACTTTTGCAGAAATCGTAATATAATGAAACTAGAAGTGTGTAATATTGAACGACGATTCGGCAGTAACTACATGCAATGCAACCGTTTCCTCCCCATGAATCACAATCTTAAATCCTACTTTAAGATAGAAAGATTACTGAACGCATTTTTCATACGACATGAACACCGAATGGCAGTGCCTTTATCATTTGTCTCACACGACAAAAAAAATTTGTCTTTTCACTCTAAGACATGCCTAAATATGAGAAGTCTAATAAATTGATTCATTATAATTTTAAGGAACAGATCCAACTCTAGAGTTTTAACTATACAATTTTTACAAACTCTCGTATGCAATTGATGTGGAAGTAACAATGACACAAAACTTCAAATACTTAAATTGCCGCTTGAAGTCTAATTCGAAAAATTATGTAATGGAAGCAATTACGTTGCATTCATAGGATATTACTATATCTTCGTTATGAATACTGTGTTCGTTGGAAACAGGATTGTGTCTAGCAGACGAGTATTTGCGGACAGGGCGCCGACGTTTGTCTTCGGGAATGGCACCAAAAAGGTATGCTCTGTCGCTGGAAAACCCATTTCCTCCATTTTAATCAAAAAGTCCTAAAACAAAAAAGTTATATTATATCTTCCTTTTTCGTGCGATTTAGGAACGAGACTCGAACACATACTTCTATGGTGTCTGTAGCACACATTGATATTGTCTCCTTCGCACCATTAGGCAGTCGTAGACAGAGTCGTAGAAACGGTTCGTCGCCTGGAATTGAAAAGTTAATTTGCAGGTGAAATAGAGTACACGTCAAGGAGACGCCATACACATTACAGATATGTCCACTTCTACCAATGTAGATTAACTTTAATCTCGGTTTAACTTAATTTTTGCCTTTTTCTAGTTCTAAGAATTAGAAGATAAAGAATAAATTAAACCGACATTAAAGTTGATCTACACATTGATAGAAATGGCCATATTAAACTGTCACACTTACCCGTCTCAGGTTTAGCTGTATCTGATTTCAATTTTTCGTCCTTTTGCTGCTTGGTCGCGCATTCATTCAGCTTCCTCTTTTTATTAAAAGCAGTATTGCTGCTACTTGGAACATTCAAACTCGGAACACTTGAACTGGTAATATTATCAGACGCTACACTCTCATTTCCTGCGTACATAAAACAAATATTTCACAAATCGAATAAAACGCGGTGTGCTGTAAAAATTAATTCTTAACTTTAAAGATACTAACCAAGATCTACAACTTTCTCTGATAAAAGTCTAGAAGTTTTGCTACTAGGTCCACAATCCTGGAAAAAAAAGAGGAACAAATTATAATACACAAATCAGTTACGAAAGAGAAAGAAAACAAAATTATTAAATTTAGATACTAACATTTTTTATTTGATCAGCTATAGTATTTCGCTTTGGAGGCGTCGTGGGAAAATTATTCCAATCTTTAGAGTCGGACGTAACTTGCGTGGTGGCACTCTCTGGAGACGGGTGCGTGCTCAACACGTCATTTAGATCGGATATCAGGCTGTCCACGGTAATGTTATTGTAAGTTTTCATACATTCCCCCGTCCTAGGGTCCACAATCGCCAGGTAGGGATACGCCACCACATTGTAGAAGTCTATGTAACGCTTCCCATCCGACGTGTTGGACAAGACCTGATTGGAAGGTACGAAATGTAGCTCAATGAATCGGATCGAGTACAAACTGCGGGAGGTACGACATATATATTCTGGTACGACATACTTGCCACAGGATAAAGTGATCCTTCACAATTTCTTGGATGTGCTCGTTGGGCCAGACGTCCCTGTTGAGAACCTGGCAGCTGAACTCCTGCGGATTCTGAACGTTGACGAGCAGCCAGCGGTTCAGCGTCTTCGCGTGGTCCCGCGCTTCCATGAAGGAGCCCAGGAAGAGAATGTCGCACGGCGGTCGAAACAGATCCTCCAGCCGCTTCGACTTCTTCTGGGTCATGTTGTGCTTCGCGCCAGTCACTCGGCGAGTCATCTCCTCCTCCTGTCGCTCTGCGTCAATCATGCGACAATGTGAATGTGCTACGCGTATTCCAATTGACGTTGAAATGGAATATACAATACGTACGGGTCTCCACCGCAAAATCTCTGAATCTGTCAAACACATTGTTGGACAACTGCGGCAGTGAACACACTGGCTCCGAGGGCACCAGTATCTCACGCGTGGGTAGGATAGGAGCCCTCACGGGCGGCTCGGGCGGATTCGCGTTCTCGGCCTCCGGCGGTCTGCCACCCTCGAACATCAGGCTGATCGCCATCTCCACGTTGCCGTCGGCCAACGCCAGGTACTGCTGTGCCGTCGCCTCGCTCTCGCCTTAAACGACAGGACACAAACTCTGAGGCCCACGTCTCGTCCCGTCGTCCGTTCTTATATCGCGAATACATTCGTTTTCAGCATTGACATATTTTTGACATTCGCGGCCGTCTCGTCGCGATTCGACTCGGGAATGCTCGACGAGAAGCGCGCGTTATCCGCAGGTGCTTCGCGACGCTAGCTGCAGGTATAGCTGCAGTGCGATCGGCGCATATTTAACCTGAACGAGACAGAATTCTCGCGCTGACGCACGGGCCGAATGCAACACTTACCCGTCACCTCGATAAACTTCTCAATCAGTTCGCGATCCATCGCGCGGGCTCCTACCTCGCGGGTTCAGAAGGATTTTTCTCGCCGCGCGAAGATATACCCGACCGCGCAGGAAGAAAAATACCTCCAAATCTCTCCGTCCGTCTCCCTTCCTCCCTGCCTCTCTCACTCTCGCTCTTTCTCTGCCCACTCACCACGCACCGAATGACATCTCGAGCAACCACACGGCACGCTGCATCACTCTTGCGCTAGCTGTGTATACTATAAAGTATAAACATATCTCACCACCTGATGCATGAAATCCTTCTTCCTGACATACAATTTTCTCGAAATAATATCTGTACGTACTATCGTTAGAATTACTCCGATTCGAAGTGTTTTGAATAATTATACTGCTGGTATTAATTATTTAACGGCCCATATAGATAGGAACAAGGGACTCGATGTAACTTTTGTTTTCGTCAATTGTATATACTTACGCGATGTAGAGAATATTATTTTTAGAATTTTCGTGTAATAACGATCACAATTGCATTTCTTATAATGTAAATTTCTAATAAAAGATTTACAGTAAAATTCTCTGCAAAATTAACAAGATTCTATGCGAGATTATAATTAAATCATTGACTGCAATTATATAATAATGCTTAGCTGTTCGAATATTTGCAGAGATTTAATTAAAAAATATGATGGTAAATATTAATATCCCAAAGAGAATTTAAGTCTCTCGAATCTAAACAAGTTGTTATATCTTAAAATTTCGAAGACGTGTCTATTTGACATCTGAAATATTTGAGACATCTTATAATTCTTATTTCTCCTTATAATTCGTAATTCTTCTTATTTGAATATTTGTCCCGGTATTTTATTCATGTCTTAAAAATATGTTTTAAAAAAATTTTTTAATGTCAATATAGTCGATGCCATGTAGGAATGAAATAACTATAATTACATGTAGTTGACAGTCGATAAATTCGCGAATGATTTTATCGACTTTAATTACCGATGCAGTTCATTCACCTACAGCTTCGGCTGCGTTCCGTTTCCGGCATTTTGCGCATGGAACGCAGTCTTGATCGGTCTTGATTGGCCGCCGACGACACATTTGCGATACACAGTTGAATACAAAAGATTCAAATGGACGTGAAATATAAGCATCGTTGAAACAGCGTGCTGTGCGAGAGGGACCGTTCAGTCAATGTGATGTGAGACACGATTGGAAGCTCTTGTGGAAGCCGAAGCGTCGTCTCGGCAGAGCGTGATATAAAAGATGAGCATCACCGGGAAACGGCTGTACAACAAGCTTCGCGGACTGCGTCCGGATCTGTCGTCGGGCACCACGTCCGAGATTTTGAGCAAAATATGCGACGACCCGAGCACGCAGCCCTTCCTGGAGTGGTTCTGCAAGAACGTGAGCAGCGCCAATATTCTCACCTACGAGGAGATAAAATTGTAAGCCGCTTCCTCTTGCTGGACCTCGGTTGCCGGGAACGACTTGGATTCCCCTTCTGATGGTTCCTCTCTTTTTACAGAAAAAATATGTTGGAAGATGCGGGCGAGATGTTAGAGGGCGAGGCGTTGGACGCCGCGTTGAAGGAGGCCACCAGAGATTGCCCGGACTTGTTGCAGCTCGTCGACCCGGACGATACGCGTCGAGAGGATCTATTTGTGGAATACGAAGCGTTGAAGGAGAGCTGCAAGGAGGATGAGGAGTATCTACAGTCGTTGAAGAACAGTATGAGAACTCTGAGGTAAGGACTTTTATAAAATTAGACCTCTCTCTCTTTCTAAAATTAGATTTTCTCTCTTTTGAAATATCCATGTTGTTCCAAAAAGATATTCGTGATTGCATATCCTAACATCCGCTGCATCATATTCATGTTATTTACATTCTGGCCTACCAATTTGCCCTCTTGTCTGAGCCATTACTCGGATCAGGTATCTCACAATATTTTGTTTTTCAACTTTAGCTGGCCTTGTGCCGCATCGTTATAGAATTTTCGCTGAATCATACTCTTCCAAGTAACGCTATTCTCTTTCCGCGAATTTCAAGTCTTGTGAACCTTTTCGTAAGAGCACCGCTGTCTATCGAAAGTGAAAATAAATCAACTGAACGTTCTTGCATAAATTATACCTAACAATGTAATTATTCTTAATCTCCTGATTGATCTCTCTAAACACATGTGCTAGTGAAATAATTTAGAAAAATTTGCTTTGTTGTAGAGAAATCGAGAACAAGCTGGACGACGACACCGAAGAGGCGGAAACTATGCTGAACAAAGAGCAGATTGAGACGGAAAAGGCGTACGACGATTGCAGTGTCATTCTGAAGGAATTTGATAAGGACAATTGTCAGTTTTCCAAGGATATCGAGAGTCTGCTGAATGTGTACGCCAATGCCGCTAAGAATGTAATTACCTTAAACTTTGTAACTAGTTGCACACAAGAGTATTTTATTTGATTCACTGTCATTTTTGTCATTTTCTTTTCTCCAGCAAGGCAGCGCGGTGTTGTGGTCGCAAATGCTCACCGACTTGTTTATTAAACAGATAGAACTGTACAATCATTATCTGGGTATTCATATAAAGAAGCAGTTTGGAACTAATGCTAACAAGGGAGAGCAAGAAGAGGATTCAGATTATGGATCTCTAATAAATGATAGCAGGGACAAGCAGATGGACGAAAGGATGCAAGAGTTATATTTGTGTAAGACAAAGTAAGTGAGCAGGCAAATATCCCTTTCGAAAAAGGAGGACGTTAAAAAGGGGCCGATTTTGGCCCTCAAATGTGTAAACAACAGTGTTTTTACGGCCCCTTTTTAACATTCTCCTTTAAGGCTGTCACACATACAGAAATTTTAGTCGTAATCATAAGGCCGTAAGCAAATTGACTAAATCACGATCGAAATCTTACGTTTTAGAATGTTCGACTGTGATTGGTTAGTATACTTACGACTTTACGGTTAATTAAAATTTTTGTGCGTGTGATGGCTATTGAGCGACACAATTAGCGACTGTATTTCTTCTTATTTTTCTCATACACAGTTTAACCAACTCTAAATTCGAAGAGATCAATGCTAGCGTTCAAGAGGAATCTTGCGTGGCGATGTTACAGTGCGCACAGGACATCTACAACGGCGGAATTTTAAAAGTGCCCGAGGATAGTAAATTGCAGTAAGCAAAAATATCATTTCGTGTTAAATTAAATTGCCTCGTAGAATAAGTAATGTTTTATGATTTGAACGTGAAAGAGAAAAAAAAAAGTACGTTCTACATACTTAATCGCAATATTTTACTTGTAAACAGCGACGAGATACAAATGTTGACCATGAAACGGGATATCTTGGAGCAGAACGTCGAGCTTTTGCGGGATCAGCAGTTACCGGCGATAGTGCAATACGCGGAAATGGAGACGATAAAGATCCTGAAGAACGACGCACTCGCCCGTCTCGAGCGGAGGAAAGCCCGCCTCGAGAAGCTCAAGAATTTACATTCTCTCGCGGGGGAGCACGGACACGTTCACGTGGACCTGCTGTGTATGTTAATGGAAATGCAATTTCGCTGCCTGCGCGAGGTTGCCGAATTCATCGCCGACGCTCGTCATTACATTGTCACGGAATACAAGCTCTCTTCGGCGAGATGCGTTAGTAATTAACGATATTTTTTTCGCACTTTCTCTCAATTCGGTGTTTTAATGGAAATAATAATTTTCGCTCATTCGTAGAAATAATACTTATTTATAATGAATAAATGCGTAGGAAGTGATGCAGCAGGAACAGGACGAATATGCGAGCCTCGTAACGCAATCTTCAAAAGCGTACAACGCGTTTAAACGAATATTCATATCCATGATGCTCGGTGACGATGTCCCGGACGATGTCTCGCTCTCTACCGCGTTGAAAAGATACGATGATTTATTAGCCGACAACGCGGAGAAGAAGAAATCGATATTGCAAACATATCTGACTAATAACATCGACAAGTTACAGAAGTTGTAAGTGTCAATAATTTCATTAATTTTATTATTAATATGATAAGTTACAGAGGTAACAGAAAAAGGTATATTTCTGTGACTTTAGGGAGAATGAAATTAACAAGGATTACACGGCCGAGACGCAAAATGGACCGACGATCAGCCTCAAGCCGATCTCATTTGAAATAAGCTCCAAGTGCGAGGAAATATCCGCGAGCGTTCAAGAAGTGCAAAAAGATATAACAAAGATCAGGAGTCGGTTCAAGGAACGAATGGTACGGCGCTATTTAAACTAAAATTGAAATTAATTTTCATGAATTAGAATTATATTCAAATAAAATTTTTAGTTTTAATATGTAATTTATTTATAATATTTGATGACTTCGAAAATTATATTTCTTATTTTAAAATAGCCCTAAAAGATTCTTTACATTTTTATACTTTTATTATATTTAAATATATTTAATAGTTTGTGAAAATCATGCGACATTTGCTAATATAATTCTCGCATTGCAGAGGATGGACGCCAATCTGGAACGCGAGAAGGACATTTTGTGGCAGAGATTCTTGGCAGAACCCGATACGTTAAGAATGGGATACGAGGAAGCGAAACGAAAAGCGAACGAGTCTCACTTCGGAGAGGACGGCGTAGAAAGTAAACCGAGTCAGTAAATTGACGAATTTACAAAATCAATGTTGTACAGGAAGAAGAGTGAGTTGTTCAATATAGATTTATAATAATAGTACGCTTGTGTATTTTTATACTGGTTTTTTTATATCAGAAAAAGAATTATCAAATTCAAGTAGCACAAAATACATAACGATGATCAGGAGTTAGTTCATAGAACGAATGGTACGGCTATTTAAACTAAAATTTAAATTAATTTTTGTTTAAATAGCGTCGTACCATTCGTTCTTTGAATTGACTCCTGATCCTCGTTATGTCTTTTTGTGTTATTTGAATTTGATTTATTTCTTTTCCGATTTAAAAAAAACTGACCCTCGTTATATCTCTTTGCACCTCTCGAGTCTTATAATTCTTTTTCTAAAGGTACTATTATACTATGAATCTATTATATTTATTATGAATCTGTTATATGTATTATGAATCTATTATATGAATTTGAAATCTGTTTACGGTAAAATGCCAAGCCACTCGTTTCCTCCGTACACACACATTAGCCCCTCGTCCTTCTAATTCTTTTAAGTTATTAAGAGGAAACCCGATCGCGCCGCCGAGTTTTCGCGGAGACGTAATACGCGCGGAGCATTACGTGGACGCGATAATGAATGATTCGTCCCAAGGACGAGTGTGTGTGTGCGTGCACGCTGGGCGCACGCGCGTATAAACACGACGAGGGATGACGTAGAGGAGGTGCCCGAGTGTAACCTTGATCCGCGCGCATCGACGTCCCCTCCCTCCCTTCCTCTCGTTCCAGCCTCTTCTGTTCTCTCATCGATATGTTGCTCGTCCGTCCTTCTCTTCTCTCCCCCACCCCTCCATCCCTTTGTCGCAAATTTCGTTCAAAATCACGAAGCTTCCAAGAGAGTTTGTACATATATGCATGTATATACACATAAAAGAGGATTATAAGAAAACGCCTCGCTTATGAAACGCCCGTTTCGAAGGCGTCTTATCGGCCTCGTGGCGTATTCCTCGCGCGGACACGACAAAGGCGTTTTTGCGATCGCCAACGAAGCGTGCTTGCTTTCTTGGCGAACGCGAGGCGGGAGGGAGGGAGGGAGGGAGAAAGGCGAAAGAGAAGAGAGAAACACGGAACGGGGAAGTGGCGAGGCGAGGAGTATTATCGATTCGCCGGGGACCCCGTGAGTTAACGGTTTGTTTACACGAGCCGGCGGGCGCGGGGCGAGACGGGCGCCGCGCGCCGGCTCGCTCGGGCCCGCGTCGGCCGGCGGGCGGGCGGGCGGCGGGGTAGAGCCGAGCGGGGCGCATGCGCCGCCCGACCAAAACAATAATAACAGAGTAGAAGGTTCATGGCTGGCGGACGTACACGGGCGGCCGCTCGCTCTTCGCTCTCCGTGCTCGCTGAAGCCTGCCGCTGCTCTGGCGCGCTGCTCCGCTCCGCGGCGGTCAAGTGATCGGAGGGCCCCCGTGTTGCGTCGTGTCGACGACGGCGGACGGTTGTGTGTCGCGCGCGGTGAAGAAACACACGCCAGGTAAACAAAGGAGCAGGCGCGCAGCGCGCGTATCCCGTTTTTTTAACGCGCCGCGCGTATTACCGCCCGTGCGTTTTATCGTACCCCCGCCGTCGGGTGGGTTAATCGCGCCGACTCCTCGCGGAGAGCGGAGTTACATGTGAGGGGACAAACGCGAAGTGCACCGAGACTACCTCGAAGTCGGAGCGACGGAGGTTTCCACGTTTCCGACTGACTCGTATACGAGCTGACATTTAAATCGAGACTGCGGAGAGCCGTTCTCGGCCGAGTAAACAAGTGGAATTGCAAGTGGAGCAACGAGCCGCGTTGGAATTGAGACTACCTCAGGACGACACAAGGGAGGACAAGAGGCAGGGGATTGTAAATAGAAGAAATCGCGGAGATCGGAGGAATCCCGTCGGCTGGTGTGTATATTCGAAAGCTGGAGCGCCGCCGCCGCGCGTGAGAGATACCATCTTCCCGTCGGGCCAAAATAATAATCACTCGCTCTCTCCGTGTTACCGAGCCTCCTCGTTCTCTCCCACCCCCTCGGCGCGTTACCTCATCGCGGAGCGGAGAGTAGTAGGTGCGTGTAACGAGCGTATGCGCGCGTTGTGCAACCCGCGCCGCACCGATCGGAGAGGAGAGCGAGCGAAGGAGCGAGAGAGAAAGAGAGTCACACATTCGGGCGCAAGGCACACTGTGTGTGTGTGTGTATGTGTGTGTGTACGTTCGATCGGCCTGGAAGCAAAACAATGCGCTGCTGGTGTAGCGCGCAGTGGTGAGAGGAGGAGCTCTCTGTGTGCGCGTGTGCCTGTCGCTGCTGTGTGTATATATACGTGTACCTGCAGCTGCTCTGGCCGTGCGACGCGGCGCGCGCGCTAGTGTGCGTTTGTTTATGCGCGTAGATTAGCCGCACGCTCGTACTCGCGGCGCGGGGCCGTTCATTCAACAGCCAGCCGCGCTTCGACGCGCGCGCGAGACTCTCCGTGTAAGCGCGTACTCGCGTTTCGCCGACGTTTCGAGAAAGCATCCAGAGGAACGGTGACGGATATCGCCCGCCACCGCCGCGCGCGTATTTACCGAGTGAATCATACGCGTCCCCGTTGGATTACGCACGTCGGACGCGCCTGTACGGATATATATACACCGCTACCGTGTGTTATTGTTGACGTGTATCGACGACGACGTCGTGCGAGTCGGAGCGCTAATCGGAGAACGACCGCGGTGGTTACATAGTTTCCGTCGTGGGAAACGGGGTCTCACAGTCTCCCCGCGCTGAGATTTTTCTCTCATACACAAGAAGAAACTCTGTTTACCCTGGAAGGGAGAGTGCAGTGCGTTCTCTCTCTCTCTCGCTCTTCCCACTTATTCTGCCTGTTTATTATATCGCAGGGGACCGTCGACTCAGGTAAACACCGAAGGAAGGAAAGAGAGAGAGGCGAAGTATCGTCGGCGTGAAGAAGAGAGACAGACCTCGGTGAAAGAGCGAGACGGGAACGTCGGCGATTAGAAGGAGAGAGGACAAAAACATACACAACAGCTCCGAGAGAAACCGTCGAGTCCCCATTGCACAGTCTGTTTGGTACGGGTCTAGGTGGTTGCGTGCACCGCGTGCAAGAATATCCGTGTGTGTCCAGAGAGAGAGAGAAAGAGAGGTAGCGTGAAACCGCGGAGAGGATGCCGAGCGCCGAGGAGACGACGTATCTGATCGGCGTGATGCCGGACGGCGCGGCGCAGGCGGACGCGTTCCTGACGCGCGACGTCGACCTGCTGGTGTCGCAGATCAAGGAGAACCTGCGGCTGTCCAGCCTGAAGGCCAAGTCCAGCATCAGCCACAAGAACAGCCGGCCGTCGCCGTACCGGGTGCCGGCGCGTTCCTGGGCGGACCCGGTGGCCGGCTGCGAGATCTGCGGCCTGCGGTCGAACGGCCAGCAGCAGCAGCAACAACAACAACAGCAGCAGCAGCAGCAGAATCACGTGACCGCCGGTCAACATCATCACCATCACCACCACCACCACCACTATCACAGCCATTTCAAGAGGAGCGAGAGAAGGGTAGACGACGACCCGTACGAGGTGCTTCAGGAGCTGCTGCGCGAGGGCGGCCTCATCAAGGAGGCGGTCAAGAGGCTGCAGGAGAACCTCGACGAGCTCTCGAGCTCGGAGGTCGACGAGGACGACGTGGTGGACGATGAGGACGACGAGGTGCGACGGCCCGGCGGCGGTTACCGCAGAAAGCCGTACTTCTACGACTCCGAGGACGAGCCGTTGCCGCCGATGTACGAGCCCCTGGAGCTATGAGGCGTCCGACGGCAGCAGCGACGCCTGGGAACAACTTTTACCACGGACGTTCCTGCGTGAGGCACGATATGCGCATTCTTCTCCGCGACCCATTCTTTTCCTTTCTTTCTTCTCGCGAGGAAGGGTCGAGATTTTTCTAGAACGCTTTTCAAAGGGCAGAGGGGGGGAAACGCTTCCTTTGTGCGACACGGGACGGAAAGTGTCTCGAAAGTGGATCAGAGAATTCCGTCGGAAGGAGGAAGACGATAACGAAGAGTATCCTGTGAGAACACGTTTCCCTCGTCTGCTCCCCGCCGCGTGGGAGTCCCGGGCCCGACGGCCGCGACGATGACACAGTGTGCGTGTGCGCGTGTAGACACAATTAGGCGAGAGCTCGCCTTACATGGCCGTGTTTGTAAATACGCTGCGTTGTCGGCGCTGCGCGATAGCGCTACGCCTCGCCGCCGCGCTGTATCGACGCCCCGCGCGCGGACGGACCTACGTGGAAGACTTATGGCCGCCGAGCCGAGACCCGAGCGCGGCCCGTCGCCGCTCGACTCGCTTCACCCACCGTTCGAAGCTCTGTACGCACGCGAGATGTTGTTCCTTTCCCCGTGCTGTTCCACATCGCGTACCTCAGATCCATTTGTTAAAAATATCGCTCTGGCGAACTTAACGCTCGTAATCGACGTGACGACCTCAACGCGTCGTCCTCCGCGTTCAGAAGCCATACGCAACACATGTTCCTTCCTTTTTTTTTTGTTTTTCCGGTCGGTACTCCGTACCGTGATTAACGATGATTATCGATATTCCGAACTATTAAGAAATATCACCGGCGATAATCGCAGCGCAAAGCCGATAGAATTCTTTATATGTATATATTTTGAAGTATTGGAAAACGCGCGTGTGTGTATATATATCTATACATACACGTATAAAATGTATATAATATATATAAATTTGTTGTTGTTCTACGTGGTATCTCGTAGTTATTAAAATATCGGCAGATATCGTTATCACAGCGTGGAGTGCCTGTAACATAACTGATTCATCATGAAATCCGTGATTAACGCTTCAAATGCTGAGCGAATAGAGGTGATTAAAAAAAGATATGTGACAATATTATTTTATATAATACGATATTTTACTTGACAAAGCTCTGCTGGTTAGAGATTTATTATTTCTTCGACTTCGCTTGATGGAAAAAGGGGTTTATATCTAAGAAAGTTTTCAACGTCCTCGTTACTGTAAAAAATAATCGCCAATTACGCACGTTCGTACGGCATTTGAAGAGTTAATCTAGCACGTCATCATTCGTCATCTCGCGCGGACTGTCTTGGCTCGAGTTGCATAAGAAGTCTGTGTTAAATCAATTCCGAGTAAGCGAGACGCGCGCTGTTCGTCGACGCTTGTCTCGATTGTAGCATTAAACGGAGAAAGAAAGATCTAATAAAAAGTTTTAGTACAATCGTATTTGTGTAATAGTGCAATTGTTTGTTTTATATAATTGGAGTTTGTTTGCGAGTGGCACCGGCGGAGGATTTACAGTTTTAATCCTCAGAGATAACGACCTCGTATAGCTTGGCATAATTAAAAAAAAGAAAAAAAAAGAGAGTTTACAACGTGCCTCGGATACCGTAAACACAGCGAGTACCGCGAAGAAATAGCTGTTAATTAGTTTGTAATTATTATCATGTGACAGCCTCTCTCTCTCGTGAGTCTGCATTATTAAACGTGAGTCTGCCGTTCGAATTCGAAGAACGCGCTGTCGCGCGGGAACTCTGTAATCCTCTCGAAAGCACAATGTCTGTCTCAATATTCCGCCGCGTCGGTCGAGCCCGTGCCGTTAAAACGGCAATAGGTCTTGCCCGCCTATCGATTTGCTAGCGCTGAATTCGTTATCTCACGCGACGCACGTGAACGTTCGCGTCGACGTTCTATAAATGGTGAGACTTTCCGTTAGAATCAGAAAATGCCACCCGCAAAGAAACCGCCGGAGCGCGACGAAGGCGAGTCGTCGTCGTCGTCGTAGCTTTCCAGAGAAAAAAAAAGTCTGAGAGCTAAAGAGAAAGATCTCCGCGTTGTCGCGAATTAATTTGCAGGATTTTCTCAAATTTTTAAATTCGGCACTTTTCTTTCTAGCACCGCAGTAGCACAGACTTCGAGGCTATAAAATTTGTACCGAGCACGTGCGAGTAGAGAGAGAGAGAGAGAGTGTGTGTGAAGGGAAGAGGAGAGGAAGAGTACACACGAGTATCGAAGATACTCCTCAAGCTGTTAAACAAGGACAATCAGATCCTGGGCCCCCAGGATTACATACACAGTTCCACTTCGAGTGAGTAAACTGCGATGTTCGCAGCCGATTCAACGATTAATTATATATATTAACGATGCCTTTGCATTGCGTGGCGGAAGTATTAGGGGCACAATGCGCCACGGAGAGGAGGACATACAAGAGACACGGTGATCTCATTTATTTTTTCATGATGCGCGCAACGAGCGGGCCACGGGCCCGCCGATCGATGCGAGGCGAGATCATTGATAGTTTAGCGTATATAGGCTCGGTTTAGTTCCCGACAGCTGCGTCCTTAATCCTAAAGGGTACAAGATACTGTCTGTCCGTTCGGCGAAAAGCGGAAGCAAGCGAGTGGGGGGAGTGTTACTGTTGGCTAGGAGAGGGAGGTCGGCGGAAGCTTTACACGAAGACGCTCACGTCCGCGAGGAGCGTGTCGTGAGAATCGGACTGACAATTCGTTGTACAAACGGAGGTTTCCGTCGCCCAGGCTGAGTATGGGCGATTTTGTCTCATTTATGAAATTGTATATCGAGGAAGGAGCGATTTTTTTGAAAATTAGCGAAAGACTGCGTTGCGAGGTGAAGGAGAAATCTCTACGGGATTCCGATTCGTTGTATCGTTTAGGATAAAACGCGCTGGAGTATTAACGAAGAGACGTGTAAGAATGTCAAAGATTTAGATAATGTCCACGTTGCGGGGAATCTCCGCGGGAGGGAAATGAAAAAAAAAAGAGATGGTCGGAGGGAGGAACCGCGACCGCGCGTTAACGTGGATCTGTATAATAATACATTTAGCTTTATATCCCTTTCTCTGTGCATGTTTTAGTGCATAGTTACTTATCGCTATCGATCGCTAGAGGAGAGACACGCTGTGTGTTGTTGTGTAAACATACATTGTATCCGCACGTACAAGATATACGCGTGCGTTGCACGAGTTCGCGCGGCGAGATGCTGCTCCATCGTCGCGTGATTCATTTCATCGCGGGTTTAAAGATAAGGGAGGGAGGAGCGAGAGAGAGAGAGAGAGATATCCGTAATACGAGAATCCCTACGAGGCAGCAGTGACGTCACGGGTTGACATAATTACAAAGAGGACTATTACTCCTCGCGATAATATCGCCGTGATGACGCGCGGTGCCGCTTATTACTAATTTCTCATCGCGCGAGGTTTCTATTCCGAAATCTCGCAATCAACTCGAGGAAGGAGCCCTCGATTATTCCCGGGAGCGCGCGCGAGTGACGTCACGGCTGCAGCGTCCGGGATTTTATTGTACACGTGGCGTAAAACGCGGTCGCGGCGGCACACATACACACACAAACACACGAATGACGCAATAAAACGACACACTTGTATGTATAGCGCGACACCCGTAGGATTCGAAGAAACGAGGGATCGTTTCGTGGCTTCGGGGGGGTCGGTCTCGCGACGACGGTTTTTGCCGCCTTATCCGACTAATTAGATAAGCTAGCAATTAGTTACCGCGCGTACCTATATTGCGAGCGGAGCGAACGAATTGCGTCAGGATTCCACTGTTCCGGACGGGGATGCCTGTGTGCGTGCGTGCGTGAGCAGTGTGAGTGCGTGCGTGAGCAACGTGAGTGCGAGCGAGAGCGTGCGTGGGAAGAGCGTTGCGTTAGTCACTTCGTTCTCTTTTTCCTCTCTTTTTTTTTTCTACATGAGTGAGCGCAATCCTTCGTTCTTTTCTATAAGTTTTCGTCGTTAAAGAACCGTGCATTATGGAAACTATATCTCGTTGTGATCGCGCCGGGCTCGCACGTCCGGCAAGTCTTAATTAAATGAAAAAAATAAATAAAGTTCAAAGTTTCGATGCAGACAGTGTGTGTATTGTCTATATGTTTTCATGCCGCGTAAGAGAGCGCGCGCGTTTCGTGTTCTCGCATATATACTATTGACCGCGCGCTGTCACGCGAAAACTTTCCACCGATCGTCCAGTCTGCCGCCGCTTCTCCTATGGTTCTCCCGCTGTCTTCCCCGGTCTCGCTTCCCTCTTCCTTCCACCGTCGTTCCGTCGTCGACATCAAACGGTTTCGCCTGATGTGCCAGCGTCTGATGACGGAGCGTGCCGCAAATACACGTATCGCGGATATGCGCGCGCGCTCTGGTATTATACGGGACGTCTTGTCATTACCGTTCCTTCCTTCGCTTCGCTCGAAGGAAAATTTCGCAAGCTAATCGCGGAATCGTTTAACGTGCGTCTCGCCGGATCTGCTCACTCGCGCGTAAACAGATGACAGAAAACGTCTCACCTTTAATATACGTAATCCAATATTTCGCATGGATATTTCCAACTTCGCGACACCCGAGGCGTTTAGGACGGATGCCTGTACGAAATTTATATCTTGGGACAATATTGACTCAACGTATCGTCAAATGAAGTCACCGTGAGGAACAGCAATGTATACGGTAACGGGACACCCCGTATAAGCCGGCAGTTCACTGGCCTTCTGATCGTTGGCGCGCGTTAAAGCTGGCTCCTATACGTGCCAGCAGCACCTAGAAGATTTGCTTTCAGCCGCGCAGCTGTATGTAGCTATAGCATTACTCGCTGATCTATCTTGCGTTGGTAGTAACCGCGAGAGATAAACCGTCGCGATATTACGCGGAAACCGCGATATACTCGCCTCCTCGGATTTTTCCCAGCGGATTCTGCTATCGCGGTGGACATTTCCCCCCTCCCCCCATCCGCTCCCTTTCAGCGTTTAATATCCGTATCCCTTGGTCGAAAAAGCGACTTTCCGATGATATCGGCGCTGCGATATCCGAAAGCTCGCGGCGTTGACGCGTATAACATGTAGCAAAAGTGGACTGGTATAGGGCGAGTGCCATTTCACAGTAATTTCCGCAAAAGCGTCGACTGCAATAATGACGGTAATAACCCAGCGGTAAATTATGGCTTTTGGAGGTCTTAGAACGGATGTAGAACGATACCGGCGCGTTTTTTACGAGTCATTTTGTCCGACGCCTCTGACCTGAAACCGACGGTATAATACGAACAAGAAAGAGAGAAAGAGAGAAAGAGAAAGGGGAAAAGGGTCGGTCGTCAATTTCAGGCAGGCAGGTCATTTAATAATTGGCCGCTTTCGGAAATTAACGGCAGCTGCCTCGCCGGCACGTAACGGCGACGCAATTGTTGTTTCGTCGCCTTGCGTAATGAAACGACGATTCATTATTTCGTGTCTAGAGATTTTTAATTTCGCTGTGAATCGTTATACATATATAATATGACGTTCACTTCCTGCAATATTTATTTTCTAACATCTCAATTATTTTATAATTAACGTACCTAATGTATAATTATTTTTTCTTATTAATACAGATAATTAAAGATATTCTCTCTTGGCTTCGATAATTTTCGAATTTTTACGATTCGCTGCTCGCGAAATGTGTGTTATATTGAGGGTAATATATATTTTTTTATCGCAACGCTAAAAGTTGAGAGGGATCAAGCTTGAGGGTCGAACTTGACCTCGAGAAAAGTCAAATGTCATCGTGAGACACGGGGACTCGCGAAAGCGGGAGATTGGAGCCGATGGGAGTCGGCTGCTTTTCGCGAAGTCACCGCGCGTCCGCGAAATCCGCGTTCGCCGACGAAGACGACGACGACGGCGGAGACTTTGATCGAATGACTGGCGACATTTCTCGGTGTTTGCGGCAAACGCAAACGAGAACTCGGAATAAATCGGGTCGAATAAATAAACGTCAGCACCACAGGTTCGATGTTTTTACGCGCGTTCGCGCGTAATGCATGCGTACGTGGTGTATACATTATTCGGACTGGGATTGCGAGGTCTTAGCTAACGAAGCGACCCGTTTTCGTCAGCGCCGCGACGACCTGTCGCAACGACCTCGCGTCTTTATTACCGCGCGTACACATGTATTTTCTTGCCACTATTATGCAATTAGAACTTTCCCGAAGGTGATCGCATTTGCCGCGATACCGGCCGCCTATCGCGTAACCGGGGTGTAATCAATGAGTACGCGCGCGCGTGTGTACCGCGCATTACCACCGGCCGGCCGGCCGGCCGCGCGAAAATAAACGGCGGAAAACTTGGCTCGGTCTGACCCAATTCAAGAAACGTCCATTTATATTGTATACGTTTGTCCACCATCTGGCGTTCCGCGCGCGCGCGCGCGCGCACACGCGAACACACAGATGTTAATTTTGCATTAATGCAGAACGCTTTCGCGCGCGAGAGCAGCGACGATAGATGTAAGTCGAATTGAACAATAAACGCGGAGAAGTCTCTCGAAACCGAGAGACGCGCGAGAAGTTTCGACCGGATGTTTCGCGATACGATGAGTTTCTTGCTATCGTACAGCGTGGTATTTTTAGCGGCGGTGCGTTTGTGATATCTCGCCGTATATCCTTATCAGATCGGGTTTCGCAAAGATTCACGCGAGCGCGCGCGAATGCTCTTTTTCTTCGGTCAAAATGTTCAATTTTTCGAAGATGCACGACGGCCTTGACGGTTATCCGATGTGTGTACATATATATGTATATACACGTGTTAAAACTTCGGTCGCGATATTAACACGTAATTTAACTATCTGTACGATAAAACGTGGACGCCCCCGAGGCCTCGATAAAAGAATTGATTTCTCGTTGTATCGAGGCTTTTCAGGCAAAACCAGATAAAAAGCAACGGGAATTATAGGCGACAAGCCCGGGCAATCAATACAAACGAAATCACCATTTATCGTTTCTCCTTTTTTTCCACTCTGCGAAGTGGGGCGGGAAATCTGCATTCTACATCAGCACAATTTGTTTAATTGATTTCGCCGTCGGCCGCGATGCTTTTTATCACGTTTCGCGCATTGGCAAATAGGCGCCTTATATAATATACGTGTAACGCTCGGGCGACCTTCGGGCAAGGCCTTCGGGCTTGTCGTTAGTAAACTGAGAATAGGATCCCGACATCGGCGGCCGAGAGTTCGAAAGAATACCTTGCGCTATAAATGTATACGCGAGACGGCGTTGCGTCGTAGTTTTTGCTCGGTGATGCGCCGTTTTTCTTGGCGAAAAAAAAAGGAAGCAGCGGCAGGAATGAAAAATAAAATCGTGTTTCGAGATATTTTGGAATTCCGATAATTTTTTGATATGGGGGAGGACACCGCTGGGACAGTCGGAAACTTGCGTGCGGCAAGTGATACGTGGTGTATACACGCGGTGAATCAGACCTTTCCTAATGAGTCATCGGCCGCGAGTTTTCGATTCGCCTCTCGGTCCCGACATCCTTTCGGTCGTACCGAGAAACGCCGTGTTGATGTTACATCATCCGTCATCCCGAAATGCACATCAGAGATAACGCGACAAATCGAACTCGCGCGCTTATCGTGATAATTATTAACAACGCCACGCGATGTTTCGACGAATCGCGGAGATGTACTCGAGGATTGCCTTATCTCGGCCGGCCTCGTTGAATCGGGTCTAACATTGTTATATTTTTCCACTGCGCCGGGATTGCGTGGAGCGACCCGGTCGTTTCGATAGCGATCTCCGCGCTGATCTCACAGATCGGCGCGGAGTTAACGGCACGGCCGCGAGTCAACAATTCGTCTAATAACAGATATCGGCCTTGTCCGTGTGTTGACACAGATTTCGGCGCGAGATAGCGAACGCGATGCGACCCACTTGGACAAGAGAGAGAGACAGGAAAAAAAGAAAGAGATGTGCGCGAGATAGCCGGTTATACTCGTTAAGATCGCTCGCCTTCCGGTGATCGGATAAATGCAGGAAAGATTATACGAGCATTGATTGATCGAACGAAAATACGAGAATATATATTTTCGGAGAATATTTTCTGAACGTTATAAGCGAGTTACGCAAAAAAAAAAGACTCGTTCCGTCGCTCTTCGTTATTCGTTTAACATTTTAACATAAATCGAGCCTGCTAGGACAGGGTAAAGATTCTCTCTCTCGTAATGCGGCGATTTGCAGTCTGGATGCCTTCGAAAAAAAAAAACAAAAAAAAAACGTAAACACCAGGCCCGGCATTTTGTCGGCGAGCCGTTGCGTGAAACGCGTCATCGGCCGCGGACGGGCACGACGGCCCGTCTCGGGCTTGGTCGGCCGGCGTCGGCCGAACACGTGCCGCGGCGACCACGTGACCGCGCGCCGAACTGTCAGATGTGCGCGGCCGGACTGTCGTATCTCGTTGTCACGCGGCGATAACGAATACTCCGATACGCGCGATTCGCGGTCCGTATAAAGAAACACGGAACACCGTGCGCCCAGCGCAGTGACCACCTGGACCACCGTCCTCGCCGATTCCGCGGGCCTGACGCTGTCTCTCCGTGTTTACACCCGAGGACTACGTCGACGCAGCCGCGCGACCGTGGCCAGGCCAGCGACGCTTCAGCACACAACAAACACCTGCGAGCGAGCAACATGGCGGCGGAGTGCAGCCGCGCGAACTCGTACGTACATACAAACAATACATCGCGATTCGTATTTATATATTTACGCCGTGTCATTGCCCTTCGTGGAAGTAGGTTTAATCGCCGCGTCAACGTTTTCCATTCGGGACTCGAGACTCGCGGAGCCGCGCCGCGTCGCGCCGCGTCTCCTCGGCGAGAATCCACCCAAATCCACCTCGACGAGAATGATGTATTGTCTCTCCGTTGCTTCCGACGGAGCAAATCGGAGTAATCGGAGCGATCTCCTCTCTCCGCGTTTACGGCACGGAGAATCGAACTCCTTTCGAAATCATCGGTCTCGCGAGCCGTGTGAGCGAGCGTTTGCGGCAATCTCCCAGCATCGTCGGTTCGATCGCGGTTGGAATGCTCGCGCGCGAATAGGTCGCGGATCGAATTGCGAAATCGCGAATTGCGGAGCTCGCCCCGTGGCTCTTGGCATCACGACTCTTTTTCCGTTTGCCCGTCCGCGTTCGCTTTCCCTCCCCTCCCGACTCGCTCGCGGCCTGGCTGGATTTTGAGGTTAGGCGCGCGGTTACAGCCGTGTTCCGCGCTCCGTTAGGTTCTCGTTGACCCTTGGACCGTCTGATAACAGTATTCATGCACGAGATGTAACGATGGGTTGGGCCGTAGAGGCAAGCCTATACGGCCTCAACTATACGTCGCGTATATAGTAGTAGGTCAAAATAATTGACGGCGTATCTTCTTCACGTTGATTGATTCGCCCTTATAGCAGATCGGCGAACCGCCGTGGAGCATCCCCTAAATTATTCTCGTCTGTTACACGTTCCGTGTAACGTGTTTTCATAAGAAAAATATGATTTGACGCGCCGCAGCTTGGCTGGACTATATACGCTTAACACTGGCACTTGTTGACGGACGTGACGTATCTTCATTTCGCGGAGAACAGCGGCGGGCTCTTCGTAGAAAGCACGACCGCGCATATAAGAAGGTTTCTAGGTTGCCCGACTTGCATGCGGAATTTAATGACGGCGTTGTTTACGTTTGCATTGTTCGTAATTATGCTAAGCACGTGGCCGGGCGTTTCGCGCGAGCGACTCGACTCTCGCGTGGAAGCGCGGCCTCTCTTAAAAATACACGCAGCTCTCTTTTTGCATTCTTTACATAACGGTTTCCGCGAAATCAGCGTTTAACTTTCCTGCGGATTATTTATAGTTTCGGCAGCCGATTCGAACAACGCCATCGCTTCCAAAACAGTTGTCCGAAGTTTCGCGATCGGAGTAATTCTTTTTTTTTTCTTTTCTTCGCCGGGAATTCAAATTGCCGGGAAACTTTTTGTCACACGTTTCTTTTCCCCTCTGTATTACAACACATTATCGAACGTCTGCCCGGTTTTGCAAAATTTCGGAGCAGAAAAATCCGACTCGCTGCTTCTGCTCCAGTCTGTTTCTCGATGACGTAACTGGAGTAGAACGGAGGTTCAAGGTACTATCCGAGTCTTTCTTTTTGCAGCTGCGGTCGCGTGATATTATGTACGTCGTATCGCACTTACGGTAAACAAAACGGCGGCTCGTTATCGGCGTTGTTTACAGACGGCCCCCGAAATTTCGGGCCGCTCCGCACCGCACTCGCCTGTTTTTTCTCTCTTCTTCTTTTTTCAACACCCGACGTACGTTTTTACGTAATGCATTTTTAAACTGGCGCGCGTTCCATTCCTCTCGTTCGATAAACAATGCTGTTATTTGTCTGTCTGCACGTCGCGTGATAAGATTACGATTATAACGTATAGCGCGAAAAAGTTATAAGATTGTTGCAACGTCAGGCAAAACAACGCAGAGTAAATGAGCATCCTCAAGGAAAACGACGTAATCTTTTTGCTCGCCGCGATTAGATAACCATGTCAATTTTTCTTTAATTGGAAAAGATGACGTAACGTCTCGCATACAATATAATACGACGTTACATTTTTTTTTTTTTTTTTTTTTTTTCGGAAAATAATTCGCGGAAAACGAACGCGTCTCGTCACGTTGCTTAGTCAGCTGCGTATAATTCTTTCACGCATATTTATCTTTATACCTTTTAAGAAGTTTCGCATTGTAAACACGTCTGCTCGATATTGCGATGCGAATTTTATTTGCATAGTCCAACAGACAGAACGATGTTAATTAAAGGTTAAGACTCGTGACTATGGACTGTGCGCGTTTGTTGTGTCTGGAATGCTTCACTCTGCGCGAGAGCGTATACGCGCAGTATTTTCACGATGGCGTATTTCGCGTACGTAAACTCGAGGAAAGTCGACAACGCAGCGTTTATGCGTGAAACTAACGCAGAAGACACCGATCGTACCGTCGTGATCCGCGATACTTTCACTGCTTTCGTGAGCAGAACGTATTGTCCACTGTCAAGTAGCAGCTCTCTCTCTTTCTCTCTCTCTTTCTCTCCTTTTCTCTTCCTCCTACATTTCGATTTTATTTAAATTCCGAATAAAGTTAAAGATAACTGAGTAATTTATAAACGCTGACATTTGCATGTATAATAGTATCGTTTGCGTCAAGAAAAATCGATCGAATAATATTTATAAATAATTATAAACGCATGTATATCGTTGCATATATACATATGCACGAATTTTCCTCCCGCGCTGTTTCTCTCTCTCTCTCTCTCTCTCTCTCTCTCCGGTCGTCACTGCCAGGTTAAATATAACTTTCGAGTAGACATTAAAAGTGACGCGCGATCGCTGCGCGCGGCTAAATTAGTATACGCGCGGAATTTAGGGAAGCTTAAAACGCGGCAGCGACGGCCACGGGGTTGCAGAGGGTTAAGTATAGCGTGCGCGGCGGCGTACACATTACCGCGCGTGTATCTCGTTAACGTGCTCCAAGTTTCCTGTGCTCGCCGTCACGCATTTTGTCTCAAGGGGATATATAGTAGAACAAGAATTGTGTCAGTCAAGAGGCGCGAGTCGTCCAATGACACGGCTTAAAATACGAACCGAATACGTATACCTACGCGAGGCCGCACACGAAACTGCTTCTCTCTCTCTCTCTCTCTCTCGCTCCTTCGTGAGAATAGACGTCGCGTCTCGAGTGTTCTATTTATGCTCGTGCTGTGTAATTACTATATAGCTGCCGAATATCGAGCACGTCGTCTTACAACGCGCGATCTTATTACAGGCATCACGAAGAGCCTTTCGTTCTTTCATCACTGAAACGCGAGCCTCATTCAGGAATATCATTATAAAGTTTTCTTCGAACAATTCTGAAGTGACATAGATATTAAAATTTGTAAGAGCAAGTAATATAATTTCTTTCAAAAAATTCCGGCTGATAAATAGACATTTCAGTCTTCTCATTAAAGAATTAAGTTGTATTATTTTTAAATATACAGAAATATGCTAATTAAACATATGACTACCGGCGGTTTTCTTCTACGCGGTTTTTTACCTTTCCGCAGTCATCTTTGTTCGAGATTTATTCGAACCGGAGCCGCGACGAATGCGCACAAGAAAGATCTCACGAAGCGCACGACATCGGAATTAATTCAATTGTACGTAAGGTACTTTGTGCGTCAATTCTATTGTGTGTTTGCTTTGAAATTTTTTATCTATAGGACTTTCTTGTGTGCACGATGACGCTTTATCATGCTCGTGATGTAACTCTTATGAGTCACCTAAATATTAGTGTTCTAAAACCGCTGCCGTTATAGTGGAGCGAATTGATGTGCTAAACGTGCAGGGCAATCAGCGCGCGGCTACTTTCTTTTTAGAAAGTTTTAGCGATATTATCGGAAGCAAAGTAATTATTTGCGAACAGCGTAACGTGAAGAGATACTATTCAGTGCTTTAGCTTTATTTATGATTTTCAATAGAGATAACTTAGTCATTTGAGACATTTAGTGTTAAAGTTTTAGTACGAAATCGAAACATTCTCATTTCTCATTAACGTAATCTTATTAGAGCATAATTATAGATTCATTTCCAATTTTTTTCCTTTTCCGATAACGTTTCACTAATCTAAGAGTCGTAATTTCAGAAACCCGCACTTTTGGCGATCCAGCGAGACTCTGAAAGTGCCGATGTCCCTTTTTCGCAATAATCGCGAACGACTGCTCTCACGTCTCCGTGCGCACGGTGAAATCATTATCCAGAACAGTTTCGTCGTTCTCCAAGGTGGCACAGAGATTCCCTTCAACGAAACGGACATAAATTGGCCCTTCAGACAGGTGCGTATTCATATGCTGTTATGCCTTTCTTGTTAGATTGAGTTGAAAATGTAATTGATTCGAATATTTCAAAACGCGTCAGCTTAAGATCCAAATTTTTCAGGCAAAGCGCACTAAAAAGTCTTTTTTTTAAATTTTTATAAGATAATAGAACTTTGGATCTTAATTTTGGACTTAACTTAAATTGCGAATTTAGATGCGGTTTTCGTAGTCTTATCTTACCAGAAGCAATCTTTTTCAATAAGAATTTTGTCCGTAAAAGACCAATTTATTATATCGCCGGATTTTGTACCGTCGTTCACGATCCTCCGACACAAGACTCGCGTGAAACGTGAACACAGAAAAAGAGATCATTTTTCCTATGCGAAATCTCAGAAATACCGTGTTTTCGGACAAAGCAAAGTCCGCGGGGAAATTCCGAAGATTCAGCCACAATTATATACGTGGTCTAACCGGGTATTTGTGTATTCGACACGTTCCTGCGCTAGTAATAGTTGTAAAGACAATTGAACTTTGCCGCGAGGTATTCAGGTAGCCCAGTTGCCACCGGTGTGAGAAAGTTGACTTATTTCGACTCAGGGAGAACATTGTAGAGCCGCGCGAACTCAATCCGCGAATTGAATTCGCCGAACTCGGATTGCTTATCGCCATATGGCTGCGACTTGGGTACGAAGCGCAATGTTGGTAAATTAGTCATCGATAAGATTGGCACGATGAGTGTTACGCGCTGTTGCGAAAGTTTACACGTCGGAGTTAATTAACATTTTTGAAATTGCGCGCAAAAATAATTAACATTCCAATAATTATGTCAAAGAGAAAAAATTTTTACACTTTTTCATTATCGGAGCATGATTTATCCATGTTGCAGCGTAACACCGAAGCTGATAACAAACCGAAGAAAACGAGCGGTAATAAAATTAATTAAACGCCACGGGAGAACGCCACGGCTTACACGTGTCGCCTTGCACAAACTTGCTTGTAATTCATCGCGGTAGAATTTCTTTTTGGAACTCTCACTCTCTCGTGCACGCCCTGACTCTGATATCAGGTAATTTTACTAGACGCGAAAACCAAATATTATTATCTGGCGCGTTTTATCGCGTGATAAATATCGTGGAATTCTTACAAAGTAAAGTAAAACTGCACGCGCATATACGAGTTTGTCCTTCAACGATGATATTCTACTTTGCTTTATTATCCATACTGCTATATATTGTATATATAATGCAGAGTCACCTGCGCTTCTTGTTTCTTCGCTGAACTCTCACATTTTCTGAGATTAATTTAATTTCCGCGGTAACAGTAACGCGGCGATGATAATAATAATGCAGCAGATCAGAATGGAGATTTCTGTCGGGAGGGAGAGGGGAGGGGGAAGCAGCTCCGTTCGGAAGTTTATGAACTCTCTTTCTCTCTCTCTCTCTCTCGCGCGCGCGCCTCACATATGAATAACTGACTCCACTCTACCGGACTATTCTGGGTAGTAGATGGAGTTCCGCTGCATTTACAACGTCGTAAACACGTTCTCGTCGAAGCCGCGCCGAAAATCGACGCGACGAGCGACGATCCGGTCCGAGACACGCTCCTGGGGCGCGCAGACGGACGGACCCGCGGCTCTGGCAGATTGCCTTTAAAACCCGCTTTACTAGAACTGAGGTACCGTTCGGACGGCGCTCTCTACAAAAACACACCGGCCGCACTCCGTTCATCCGTCCGTATTCCGAAGCCGCGCGTTTGCACGCGCTTCTTTGTTGCGGCGACTGACCGTGAATTTTTCACTCGAGCCGCGCACACAAAGTAAAATTTTGCTCCATTTATTTCCCGATCACACTAGAAAGCTTATTTACCTATACATTAACATGTAATACAGCTTCCATTTACTTGTGTCGATATATTTTTATCTTCTGTTTACTTTTCACGTTTCTACGTTTCTTTTTTTATTAATTCTACGAGGGAAAATGTATAAGCACGAAAACATTTTTGCTGAGCGTGCCAGGTGCATATATGTTAAAGCACTTTCTGACACTGTGTTATTCCCATGCGAAATATACACACGTGTATACATATGGTGGAACTCGAGCCGATTGTTTCAACGCTCAGTGAGCGCACACTGATGCAGATGATGCAAACCGCTTATACATTGCTCAGAAATTTGTTCGTCGAGATTACGGCTATTGTTATCCTCGGTTAACATCTAAAACTAACGTTCCGACGCTTTTCGTCATTTCGCCGTGTGTAATTTACCCTTTAATTCACAAACCGCTAGCGTGCAATTCACGAGGCTGCGTTATTCAGGTTGGGTATGCAACCGCGGTTTCGGTTTTAATGATATGCATGTTGCATTCAATGTTTATCATGGATTGATAATCATACGCATTCAGCGTACTCGGCGTTAAACGTGATAGCTACACAATTCTCGCGACCTGAATTATATACTCGCACGCCTATACGAGAGATCGTTCTGCTTTACGGTAAATTCGTACGGTAAATTTTCGTACAACAGAGAGGAAGAAAATAGAAATTATAAGCGCAATGATGATGGTATCTTCGCGGTTTAAAGTCGTGACTTTTAACGAAAAAACGGAACTTTGAGCGAAGCAAATTGTCGAGAAGAGCGGTCGATCGCGACTGGAGGACTCGCTTCCTGTTTCAGTTCTACCGGTTACGTTTTCATTTTTTTTTTTTTAATGCGTTATGGTCTTTATAGCGTGAACATTATCTCGAGATGTTCCAGACCAGCTCGAATTTATGCCACGCTTACGTCATTGTTGATCCTCCCGAGCGACGTTTGCGCCGAGTTTATCAGCTTAGAGAGAAATGTACCTTAAGCTCCACTTACTTTCAAGTTTCAGTTCCAGCAATCTTAATGGAAAAATATAATCTATACCATTTTATTTTAAGAATATTTTTCGACGAAGATTAAAAATATAAGCGACGTCCAATTTCGCGAAGTTTCTGTAAACGAGAGTCGAACGACAGGAAATTTGTTGCCGGATCCGCGACTGGCGCATCCGGTGCTTCTGCGGAGCATCCCGTATGCATGCGATCAAGGTGGTGCTCCAGTTTCTAATTTGGCGAATAGCGTGCCGCCCGTCTTTCTTTATGCGCAGCGCTCGTTCCGCACGCTCGACAGTTAAAACGACGTACTCGTGCTGAATTCGATATCGCGGTGCTATTGTCGCGCGATGTTGCGATCAATACGGGACCCTTTTCGTCGCACGGATTCTTTCTTAACTGCGGCTGTGCATTAGTCCGCCGTTCTCAATATGTGTTCTTGGCCGTTCGCCCGGTACATGCGCCACTCCCGGCGCGACCAGCGCGATAGTAACGATAATAGTTCTTCAATAATTCAGTGAATCAATAAAATAGTATAATTTCTAGAACTACTTCTAGGGGAAGAGGAAGAAAATTATTTTCATCTTTAGGAATATTTCGTATGCAAGGCGCGAAAAAAAAAGATCCGCGAATAAAGTCCACGTAACTCGTTCGTTAACGCCTTATATAAAAGGTAAGGTAATAGATATTATATTATCCCTGCTAGAGGAGATATATATGTGTTCTAGCGAGATATACACACACTATCGCGTGTGGGATTTTACATACATATACATATATATATATATATATATGTATGTAAAATCATATATATGTATGTATATATACATACACACAGAACTTCTTTAAGATAATACCTGCTGGCTGTGCCGAGAGCGCGTTGACCTGATGCCTGATCGTTCTCAAGATGTGCTCTCTCACTCTCTCATTCCCTCGTCCCCCGTCCTCGTCTCTTTCTCTCTCTTCTCTCGGCATCGGACGGAAATGAGAGCCCGCGAGCGGCTCGGGAGACGGAGAGAGTGAGATGGCCCAGCTCTTGAACCCAAACACAACAAGGCGCGCAACGCGTTACGACTCGCACGGGCTCGCTCGGCTCATTTCTCATCGCTTCACCCTTGGAATTCCGATCTGCTGGATTTTTCGGAACTCACGACGGCGACGACGGCAACGGCGGCGGCGATGCCTGCCTCCGCCAATGTCGCTAAAGATGCGATATTGTAGCATCGAGTATATTAGTATATATATAGTAGATACGTTCTCTTCGCAGCTGCACCTGCCTCATTTCTTTTTTTTCTGTCTCTCTCTCTCTCTCTCTCTCTCTCTCTCTTTCTTTTCCCTTCTCCATGTGCAAGCGTACACTTCTTTCGTTTTAAACTTAACCCCGATCATTCCGTTTGTTCAACAGTCTACTAATAATGAGTGAAATTTCATTCAAGAAAACTTGTAAGTAAAAATATCATCCACATAAGTTTAAAGTAGAAGAAATGAAATATTACTTTTATCAGTAATTGGAACTATAGCGTATAGACTCTGTCATCAGTTGATAAAATGAGACGGAAAGTATTAATCAAAATGAAAAAAATTATATAGACTTGTCATTTTAGTGACTCCGAAATAAATAACGTCCGTTTGTCACAATCAGTAAATCCGTTTTCCCTTTTTTTACTCGCGGTCAGTTTCAACCGCCTAGTTCCGTTGTTGTAAAATTCGTAAAAAATTTTTTGACCTGAATATCCCGAGAAGGCCTAGAATTTTACTGGTGTACAAAAAAACGGAGCGATCTCCGAAGACGTGCCTTTGCGCGACGCGACCTCGGCGCGGCGGCGGTTTGATTGATAAAAACGGCACCGAACGGTGGAAACCAGGAACGGCATTTCCGCTTCGGCCATCACGGGCGAAGGGGAAGCCGCGCGCGCGCGCGGACACACTCGCGTGATTCTGTTTCCTGTACAAGCTTTTTCGAAGCCTCCGAGGGAATTCAAGACCCGGCCGGGCGTGAGACCGCCGCGGAGAATCCGCTGCAGTATTTTTATCTTGTTTAAGACAAAAAAAAAGAGAGAGAAAGAGAGAGAAACACAAAAGATTCCTTGCTATTGAAAGCAGAGAGAAATTCCGTTCGCCGTAGCCGGCGATCCGTGTCCTTCGTCCGTAAAGGAGAGACCTATAACGCGTCGGGACGACGCTTCGCACGATTGCGAAACGTCGCGTCTATTAGAACAGTCGAGAAAAATCTCCTTGACGACCGGTCGGGACTCGACGACTGCAGGGTACCTGGGCATCGACTCGATGACGTGGCCCCGTGGTGGAATATTGGCGTATCCTCTCTGAAACACTCGGTCGGCGTGCGCCGACCGCGCGCGAGCACAAAACATCGATTTCTTCACGTAATATCGTGAAAGACCTATAAGCGTGGATGACCTATTTGCATGAGGAAGTCGAGGGGAGGAATAAATATCGCGACATTCGATTTCGAGAATGAAACTCGTCCGCGCGAGGAGAACGGGAACGCGCGGAAAATAGTCGTGAATAGTCGTCGCGCCGCGCAGACGTTGCCCGTCCCGGGCGCCGTTCTTCACCTCGATTACGCAAGCGGTTATCGATTTTGTAATAAAAGAGAAACGTTTATCACACACACGTATCTTTTGCATTCTTCATTATTCCGTCTCATTATCTTCACGTTGCGCCTCTTTATTTACGCTCTGTAATTTTTATACGATATACGTACGACGGTTCTGGATATTATATACGTTTGTATGACTGAAAGTACATTAGATATAGTACACACTATCGGGCTACTATATACTATTTCTAGAGTTAGTTATTTAAAGAGATGTTAGACGATGTTAGTCGCGCCGCTATTATTACGCTACGACGTTCTTCTTCCGAGGTCCCTCTATTATTCAACAACTGCAATGACTATTGCGACTTCCGTACTCTTTCGCAGCTCGCATATATACAGCTTTATTTGTACTCTTTATCAGGAGTCGTTCTTTCAATGGTGCTTCGGCGTGGAGGAGCCCGACTGTTACGGCGCTATCGACATGGAGACCGGTACCTCGATCCTCTTCGTGCCGAGGCTGTCGAAGGAGTACGCGATTTGGCAGGGCAAGGTGCACACTCTCGAGGACTTCAAGGAGCGATACGGCGTGGACGAGACTGATTACACCGACCAGATTGCGGCCGTGTTGCATAAAAAGGGAGCGAAAATCTTGCTCACGCTGGTAAGTCGCGCCTAGGAACAGATGGACGCTCACCGGGTTCGCTGCTTTCCTGTTTACCTTCTCCTTCACGCCAGGTAGGGGAGAGTACTCAATCTCCAGGGACAGTCCAGCTAAGGACCGAAACATGATTTCACAATGTCGATTATATGTATATGTATATATGATCGATCTTTCCTCTCTCTGATTACAATCATTTGTTTGTTGCTGCTGATGCACGTGAGACAAACTATAACGGCGGTGCCGTTAATAAATAAAGGGGAAACAGATCGAAGTGCCGAAAAGATCCCCAGGTTGAGCACCCTCCTCCACGTGCATGTGTGTGTCCCGCAATAAGACGATTCGCCGCGGCATGCCTCGTGACGTTTACCTTCGCCTCCTTCGCGACTGTCTGCCTCTACGATGTGTCGAGAAAGTTGCGTCGGTCGGTCTGGTTTAGCGAGACTCTCCCGCCTGCATTAATATACGAAACTCCCCCGGACAGTCTACTCGCTCTGCCTCCGCCAAACATTTGATGAATGCATACGCGCCCGTATGTGAATTTTTGTCGCATTGTCATCACCAATTAGAGACTTGTTCGAGCGCGCCTCATTCGCACGCGGACGCGACGCGGCGGCATTTGTCACGACTTGGCGAATGTTTGCCGAGTCGAGGGGGCATCGCGCCTGACGTCGCCTCTCTGCCTGTGAGATGACTTACCAGTCCTGTTTCTCGCTGTGCAACACCGCGCTCGCCTGCGCGCAGATGGGAATTGCAAAAATCCCGCCGCATAATACCCTCCCGTGCGAAATACCGCGTGTGCATGCGCGCGCGCGCGCGTTTAAATGCCGCCCTGTTGCTACGCGGATTAGAATTACGGTGGATTTAGCAGAATCCCAGAATGCATTCCTCACGCCTGGCTCTACCGCGACGCGTTCGTTTGCCAAATAGCACATGCACGCGAGTACACTGGAGTACTTATTCGGTGTAATTTTTTTTACCGTTCCTTCCGAAAGAAAAAAATAATAATAATAAAGAAATAGAGAGCTCCGGACGATTCATTGCTTTGTTTGGAGTCTCATATTTGTTTTCCGTTTCCTCCCGCTTGCTTTAGTATGTCTGGATACTCTGATTTAAAGTCAGTTTATTCTCGGTCCACTTTATAGCTTAGAAAATCGCGGTGGAAAATATAAATAGCAGCGCGAACGCAGCCGGCGAAGACGCGCGCGCGCGGTTCGTAAAAGAAGAAACGACACGATAGCGCGCGTAACACTTTTGCGCCGAAGCTTGATGACATGCTAAGCGCGACCAAGAGGCTATAATAACAGAATAGAATATTTGCTCCATCCGCGTGACCTCGCGTGCCTGCAACCTGGCCGGCAGACGCAGACCGATTCGCGACCGATTTACATAGCTCCGCCGGTGACACAGATATCGGCGTTCGTGCAGGCTCGGATGAAAAACGGGCCGATAAATATTTCAAATCGGTCGCTATTTAACGAGCCCACGATTCGTCCCCAGGCCGCGGTGCATCAATAACAACCTAACGGCGGGTACGAGCGACCCGAACCGTACGTTACGAGTACATTACGTGGAACGCTTATCTGATAGCGCGCCGCCGCAAATAGATTTCGCGTCACGAAGTCCAAAAGATACGGCCGGCCTCGTATCGATTTGCGACCGGCAGTGCGAAAAATAATTCCATTTTCAGTAAGCTGCAGTAAACTCTTTCGTATTCTTGGTACGCGAATTATTTACATATATGCGATGTGTAATTCGTTATCGTTAATAACAACTCGATCAATGTAAAAAAAGCGCTTTATTCCAGAAAGTAATTTTCCAAGATCACTTTTCCAAATAGATTTTTTTATGAAGTCTATGCGTATCTTTGTCAGCCACAGTCGCACACATACTCGTATTGACATTTCCCGTTAGCTGATATCTATCTTTCATATCTTCATCTTTCAGGAAGTATAGTTGTTTCAATAGAAAGAGAGTGAGAGGGGATGTATTCTATAAGGAGATATTCTGTTCGGATAATAGAACGTTCGCGTACTAGGACGTGTTCAAATAGAGATCATTCGGACAATGGGAGATTTTGAACAAAGAGGTCTCTATTTGTATTCGTATCAAAAACGTGCTCATGATTCTTATTCCGCAGATACTATCTACAGACATATTTGAAATCTTAAATACATATCCTTTTTAAATTTCTAAAATACGGTCTTTAAATTTTTAAATTTCTTAAATAAAAATTCTGAATATACATGTACATATATATTTTTTGTTCAGACGTTTTTAGAATTAGCTCTCGCGATAACATTATCGCGAAACAGTTTACAATAGCTGTAAAATTATCCGTACAATTGACGAAAAACATTGATTATCTCCGGAAATACGAAGATTAGACATACGTCTTGTATACCTAATGCATTATTTATCTTTACGGCAATTTTTGCTTAAGTAAGTGCGACGTAAGCGACCTGTGCGTCGGCGATAGTAAAGATATTCGACAAATTCGCGGAACTAATTTTGCTAATATACCGGTTACGCGCACGCGGGATCTCGCAATTCAGGCCAATTTGGAGCAATTCAGAGCATTTTGCGATTCCTCCCCCGCGCGCGCGCGCGCGGTGCGCATTAAGCGATTCCGGAGACGTTCGCATGGTTTATGTGAAACCAGGAAACTCACAATGGCCCGTGCGCGCGGCGCGGCGACACGATGGCGTCTTCCAGGAATCATAACGCGCGCGATCATCGGCCGTCTCTTTGCGCACATTGAGCCGCGTGTCGCATATAGCCGTCCCGTCGGGCAAATTGACATGGAGCTGTCAGTGTTTGTCTAGCGTCGGTCGGATCGATCGAAAACACAAAGCTCGCAGATCGTCGTTAATGCATCACAAGTGTCGCGAGACAGGTCATTTAAACTGCTGATGCCCATATCGCTGACCATATCGAAAATCGATTCGGCTATACCTATATGTATATTATACACGTGTTTCTACGAATTCGTCGAAGCTTCGTCGAGACGACACGAACGCGACGGGTTGTTTACATCAGCTGCCGGTGCTGCCGACGAAAAAAAACAACAAAATGTCTAATATCGAAATGCTTTGCTCCACGGGACTCCGTCGCTCCGGCGTGCGGTGACTCGGGATGAGTTTCATTATTTCATACTATTTACCCAGACCGGTCTCTGTTATGTTAGCACGTAGACGCTGAGTAGATTCTAGCAATGCCCATGTAGACCTCCGGCCTTGAATCTTCTTCCTCCTCCCCTCCCCACCCCTTCCTTTTTTCAGTGCCGTTCAATAAATCGAATTGCCGCGAAATTCGTCGGGAAAAATCAACATTTAATGTCTTCGCGGAAAGTGTTATTTTGCTGAAACGCGCGTGCGGGATCGACGCGCGGGCATGAATAAGAAATAGAGCACGACTCGGCATTTGCCGCAAGGCAATCGCAGCCGCGTCTTGCATTATTCCGAAATACGTGAGAACGAAGCGTTGTAAGATCAACACGTGTGTAAGATCCGAGATCCACATCGCGCGGATCTCTTTCTCACGCGTTTCGAGATTTCACATATTATTTAACGCTCAAGTTTACGGATCGGCAGAGAATTACGATAAATCCACAGAAATCCGTTTTCCTGTTTCGAGCATTATTTTTTTAATAGGTATCCTATAACCCTCGCCCTGCTCGAGAAGGTAATCCGTAATGTCTTGGAATTAATTCTTTTGAATTCTATCTGTCGATTTGGTATTCAAGAATTGAAAGCCGAGTCGGGGGTCTGCGTTTTGTTAAATATAATTCTGACGCAACGTCTCACGTAATCGAGAGCTTTTTTTTCATTTTTATTTCAGACGAAATAAAAATGGGCTCGGCGTTTCAATCTTTGATCTCGTTTGTTTTTAAAGATTAACATAACGGTCGTACAATGTAAGATAATGTGAAATCAAACGTCTCTGCGGCATCTCGAGATATCTCGTATTTTTAATTCGCTCCAAGCATAAATTGTGCAATCAAACGTATTTGTTTTATCGGAATTACAATAAGATTAAGTAATAAGATGAAAAATATGCGATAACTAATTATCGCGCTTATTCCGAGGTCATCATCGTTAATGTGAAATTACGTCCTTGCGCTTCAACCATTAATTATGTTGAATATTGTTTGCAAACAATGCAACACTTGCCAAGCCGATTACCCACCCGACAATGCGATATTCATGCGTGACAAAGCTAATTTAATGGCTGATAAACACGAATGGAAACAAAATGATTCATGCCGGTCGGAATAACACTACCAAATCGGCGTGTTTATCATTCATGTGTTTACCACGCCGTCGTATACATAAAGGGCCGACAAAATATCGAACTCTGTTTCAGGTTTTTCGTTTTTCAAATTCAAATGAAACGTATCGAACTGCCGCGTTTTCGTCGTCGAAAGCCTGTCGTCGAAATTAGCAGGAGCTCGTCAAAATTAAACTTTAGATATTTTCGTGCGCGATCTATTGCATATGCACGAGGGCTCGTTAAAATTCTTTTATATACCCTCCCAGTTTTAGCGATCTTGTCGTCGCGCATGTATATAAGCCGTTCGATCGATATCGGTTTAGAAATTTATGATTGCCGATGGACTGCGAGATACGCGGTGTCTGCATGGCAAATGAGACAAGTTTGGGAACCGAGTGCGGTCGCGCAGGGCGTTACATCACGATCCCGCGACCGCGGGATTAAAGCCGAGGTTCGTTCAAGCGCCCGGCAGAAGTAGGCACAAATTATAATCGACAATCGGGTGAATCACAAAGTAACCTTTCATGCTTAGTAGTAGTACACATACACACACACACACACATATCGACGTATCCGTAGGGACGTGATTACACACATGTGCCACAGAATAAGATATCTAATTATAGAGACAGATGACGGAGGCTGACGCGTCTGACCTTTGTAAAATGTATTATACGAAAAAAAAAAAACATCATTTTTGAATCTCGCTGATATCTATTCTCGGGAAAGTTCAGAAACAGAAGTTGTTTCAGACGTAAATAAATAAGAGAGCGTAAAAATTACGATGAGTTTTTTACTTGCGCCGCGATACGTCGCGCGATATCGCGAATATTGTCGCGCTATCAAGTGATGCAATAATGTGTAATTACACGTTTAATCTGTCTGGGGTCTGTCAAAATAAATAGCTCGCATATATACCACCGGCGGCTTTATACTAATTTTCGGCATTGATAAATACTTATCTCTCTCTCTCTTTCTCTCTCTCTTTCTCTCTCTCTCAGATCGCACTAGACCACACGGGCGGCCACCCGTTCGCGACTCTAATTATGATTACATTGCAAACACGGTATTGCTACCGCATATTTTTTACGCGACACGTCGCGCGCGCGCGCGCGTTCGCGCTCGGCCTTTCGCAATATCCGATACAACAAATGCTGACGGGCACATTCGCGGCACGGTATACCCGCTATTTAGCCGATCAGACGTTTTTTTTATTCCTCAGCGAAAAACGATTAGAGTGCTCTCTAATATCGCAAGCGTGCGCAAAAAGTGATCGCTAACTAGCGTTCATTACGCAGCTGCAAAATTCGACGTGCACCGTGCACGGAAAAAATCGGCTTTACGCAAGGAACTGTTATATGCAAAATGTGGCGTATGTGTAAAAAAAAAAAAGAACCGTTTTGCGATTCGATACATGGAAACCTGTATATCCTACTTGTCACGTAAACAGGACAGAGTTTGAAATTAATGAAGAAATTGGTATTTCAGACCCGACGTATTACGCGACGGCGCGGCATAATGTAACGTGCCGATTAATCGCTTAATTAATGCATGACGCATTAAGAATTTACGTGGACGTTATCGCGTTCGCTCGAAAATATACGTAACGTTATCACGCACGTTATCCTTCCGCGGACGTAGAAATCGATGGCACAGAAACCATTTGTTTCGCCTCCGACCGGATGAGGACTGCTTTCTCTATTCTGACTTGAATCCAAATTACGTAAGACTACGCTTTTACTTTGACCCGCACGATATCACCGCTCGCACGTCGCTTGTATTATATACGTTGCCGCCGCTGCCCAAATTGCGGCAAACCCGATTATACGATAATCGTTCCCTTTTTTTTTTT
>NW_012026774.1:2690010-2797603 GCF_000956235.1 Wasmannia auropunctata
GAGAGAGAGAGAGAGAGAGGGAGATAGAGAGGAATGAGACAACGGACTCGGATATCGAGCAATGCATTTAGAGTACAATGTGATTAATGATACCAAAGTAAAAATGTCGCATCGAGTTACTATAGTTAAAAGAACGAAGCTTTCGCAAGCTTAGCTTTTGTTATTTATACCGCGCATCGATTGCCGGGAGGAATCAGTGTCGCCATCGGCTGGTCGACTCGTGGAATCGTACACGTCGCCACATCGGTACACTTCTGACAACTTTCTATTTTGGGTTATAATATACATTAATTATTTAAAATTTTTCACATTTAATGTGACGCGTGTAAAAAAAAATAATTAAAAACAAAAATTCTGTCTCTGCGACGTGGCAAAGGGTAATATTTTAATCTTTCCGCGACACAAGCGCGAAAATTGAGAAGAGTTTTAATTGGACGTTTCTCAAAGAAAAATTAACTAAATGCCGAATATCGAATATGTGAGGCTCACGATGCACGTGATGCAGAAAGGTAAAAAGAGGTAAAACTTTATTAACGAAATGCAGCACATTCTGACCGCGCTTGCAATTGCTATTATAGATGATAATCTCGAGCCGGGGAAGTATCTCTGCGAGAGCGTTCGCGCGACCGTGCGGCTTGATTTCCAAATTTAAAAAGAGATGGTTCGAATCAAACGCGCGCGATCACGATGGGACACTGCTGACGCGGACGAATATCTTCGTGCAGGAGGGTGCGCGCATACATGAAGTTCCCTTGATAGTCAAGAGGATCACCAGCATCGAGGCTCTCCTCAAATTAAGCCGGAGGACCGTTAAGTCGTCAAATAGAAATAAGAAACCCGCGATAATTCAGAAGGAGAGTGTCCCTCGTTCCGTCGACACGAGCGCGATGAAGAACGGGCCGTTAAAGCACGCTATCAGCATAGAGACCGACGAGGGTACGGCGATACTCTACTGCTCCGACGTCGAGAATTTGAAAAACAAAGACGTGGAGCAGGTGCTGGGTGCGACGAACTCGCGGAACACGAGTAAGAAAGTTCCCTCCTCCCTGGAGAACAAGCTCGCCGACGAGATAAACTGCCGGATAGCGCTCCAAAGTTTGCGAAAGATGATAGAGCTGGAGAGCGAGTGGCACCGGAGAACCACGTCGAACGCTCGTCCGTCCGCGAAGGTAATCAACAGAGACGTCATTCTGCAACAACTCGTGGGTCTGATCGCCAAGAGCCAGGACAGCGAGACGATATTGCAGGGGCTGAGGGCACTGAAGAGGGACAGATTCAGCCCCGCGGCAAATATTTACAAGGACCGAATGTGCAACGAAGTCATGATCAGAGCCACGGACGGCGAGCTTACCGTGTCGCAGCTAATCAGAGCGGTGAGAATTCTGGCGAATTACGGAAGCTCCAGGTATAGAAGCTGCATAGACGCGCTGTGGGTAGGCCTGGCGTGCAGGGAGCAGGACGTCAAACCGGATCTACTGGTGCCGTTATTCAGATCGCTGAAATACTTCCAGCAAAGTAAGAGTATGGTGCAGTTCATTTTGGAGAAGAAACTGTCGGAGCAGTGGCTGAAGTTGACCGGCTCGCAGATGGCCAGTATACTGAACTGCCTGTACGGGAAAGAGTCCACGCCGCAGGGATGTCTGTCGAGCGCCAGCAAGTGGGCGAGCGTGAGCATGACCACGTCCACGGAGAAGGATCTCGTCAATTTTATCGGCGGCTTGCACACGAAGAGGTACGTCGACGAAACGATAGAGCAAGCGTTGGCGAGATACGCGACGAGCAAGGGCACCGAGATGAAAGATCCTAACTTAATCGCCTCCATCATGGATTACTGCAAAGATCTGCGAGTGAGAAATCCGTACGTTCTCACGGAGTGTGGAAAATATTTCATGAGACACGGGATGGAAATTCCGCCCACGTTACTGTCCCCCATTCTCGTGCCGTTTGGATTATTGAATCTACCGCCGCCGGATCCGGCCGAGTTCTGGAGGACATTCGACGAGGTGATGTCCGTGAGATTCTCGGATTTGAAGCTGAACGACGCTCTGGATATTCTTCTGTCCTGCACGTATCTCGAGAGATTTCCCATTAAGCTTCTGGACAAAGTCTTCAGTACGTATCTCATGAACAGGCTGCAAACGCAACGGGACACGCCTATCGTCAATCGCTTGAAAGACAAATTGAAACTATTCGACGCGACCATGTCGTTGGAGTGCAAGGATTATCGCGGCAGCCCGATTAATCTGGACAGAAACACGAGGTCGTTGAATTTGGACACGAGAATCCAGGGTATTGTTAATAAAATATACAAACCGCTGGCGCACTTGGTTGGCGGCGAGCACAAGTTGAGCAGAGGCGTGGTTTTGAGCAGGCTGCCGCTTATAAACTTCTACATTTTGGACATTCTGATACATCCGCTCTCAAAGTCGGCGCCGGTGTTCAACTTGAATCTGCATAAAAAGCGAAACGTCAATACCGCGATTCTAATCCATTTGCCCGAATACTATTGCTGGAACACGCGGTTCTTAGTAGGGCCGCAGGTAATGAGAAAACGTCAAGTTAGGAAATTGGGTTTCCGAGTTGCACATTTAGATTATGCGAGGCTGGCAGAGCTCGTAGATCAGGACGACAAATTGTTACCCTATTTGTCACAAAGTCTGGACGCCGCCGAAGACGCTTTATAAATCGTTTCGCGTGTGACCGCGCGTGTATTTTACGCGATGTAAAAATTCACAGATAAAAACTGCATTGATGAAATGCAATAACTAATACATGTTTTTTTAATAAATATAATAAAGCATTGTACTCTAAATGAAATAAATATTTAGATGAAGTTTGTAGTTATTTTTATTATTGTAAAACGACGTAGTAAATTCTTCTTCTTGCTTTATACAGCCGGGTGATAAAGTCTCCTCAAGAAATTGAGGTATTGCGGTACGTGTGCAAGATAAGTTCGGAGGCGCACAAGGTCGTAATGCGCTCTATGCGCCCTGGGATTCCAGAATACAAAGCGGAGGCTTGGTTTTTGAATTATGTATACGCCGAGGGAGGGTGCAGGCATGTGTCTTACACGTGCATCTGCGGATCCGGACATAATTCCTCTGTACTGCACTACGGCCACGCCGGTGCGCCGAATAGTAAGGTCATACAAGATGGAGATATGTGGTAAGGTTTCAGCTTGAATTATTCGCTACAACTTTTATATATATATATATATATATATATATATATATATATACATTGCGCGTTATAATATTTGTGTAACACGCTCTTTCTCTTTGCAGCTTGTTCGACATGGGCGGCAATTACTGCGGATATGCGGCCGACATTACGTGCAGTTTTCCGGCCAACGGAAAGTTCACCGAGGATCAAAAGCTGATCTACAACGCGGTGCTGAAGGCGCGCAACGAGGTGCTCGCGGCCGCGAAGCCGGGAGTCGCCTGGACGGACATGCATCTGCTGGCGAACAGGGTCATGTTGACGGCGTTGATTGAGGGTGGACTGCTGGTGGGCGACGTCGAGGAGATGATAAAAATGGGCTTGAACGAAGTGTTCCAGCCTCACGGGCTGGGCCACTTGCTGGGGCTGGATGTGCACGACGTCGGTGGATATCTGTCCGGTCATCCTGAACGCCCGAAGCAAGTAGGATTGAGAAAGTTGAGAACCGCGCGAGTACTGCGCGCCGGAATGGTTCTCACGGTGGAGCCGGGCTGTTACTTCATTGACTTCGTAAGTGTATAATTGGCGAATAAGATAATTGGCGAATAGGTTTTTATATACCGAGCTTTAGAGCCGGGTCTTTTCGAATATTCACACGGAGCAATTTTTCGTTTTACAGTTGCTGAACTCAGCTCTTGCCAATCCGTATCAAAAGAAATTCTTCGTGCCGGAACAGTTGCAGAGGTTCCGCGGTTTCGGCGGCGTCAGGATCGAGGATGACGTCCTCATAACGGAAACCGGAGTGGAAAATCTGACGGATGTTCCTCGCACGTAAGCGTTCATTCTACGCACGTTTATTTTACTATTTATATCTATATTGTTTGAAGAGAAAAACTATTTTACAATTTTATATATTTCAGAGTCGAGGAGATAGAGAGCTTCATGCAGAGTTGATAGGTCAACAGGGATAAGCGGAATTCGAAGGATAACGGCGGAGCGAAAAGTTGAACAAGTCGCTTATTAATAATTAGCTGCATAAAATGCAATTGTGATAATAAGGTATATATTCATATAATTTTTTATCAGATATATGAAATTGCATATATACGTATACATATATATATGTTTGTATCCATTTACACATAAATGTAATGAATAAAGCAGGAGACTGAGATGCCATAATATATCCGCGATGGTTATGGTATATATCGTTAAATTTCTGGCGATTATCTAAGCAAGATTTTTCAAATCCACGCGTCCGCACGTGTAGGACCTTCTCACGCTAAAGGCTTAGGCTAAGGCAGGTAGATTTAGATTTTAGATCATTGCGGTAAAAGTCACTCGTTCTGTCGCGCTTGTTCGCGAATGACGTCTATTCCGGAGTAGCCTTGGCAATTTCTGACGGAGGGAAATCGAAAGCAGTTTCAGTCTCGGAGATACGTTAGCGTCAGCGATCCGGGGGATTAGGGCATTTAATTCGGTGCACGTGGATATACCTTTTTTTTTTATCGCGCGAACCGTGACCTTTCGTTGCCCGCGGACTTTCGTCGGAAGTTCGCGCGTGCCGGCTGCGGCCTCGCGGGCTGTATTATATCGCGCGTTCGCTCGGGCGAAATCTAAACGCGGCCTATTATCGCGCGCGAGCGCCTTAGAGTTGCGTGACCGACGTGTACGTATGTATGTATGTACACATACGTAGGTACGTACATACGCGCGTGCTGCGGCACGTCGCGTCGCGATTGACATACGCGAAACGTCAGACCAGTCCAGCATCTGCCGCGTGCGTAGCCGGGCATCTTGAATTTCACAAGAGTAACATAATATCGAACGTCGAGTGTCGACGTCAACGAACCGAGCGTGCCGTTCGCGAGAGAGATCTCGCGAGTGCGCTTCAGCGCTCTCCGGTTTCGCGCGTGCGAGCGCGCGGCGGAAGATAAACTCGCGCGCGGGCTTCCTCCCCGGGCAAACGCGGTTAAAACGATAACGCGAACGAGGCATTGACGTCAAAACACTTTTATCGCCGTTCACCGAAGGTTTCGGTGAAAATACCGTATAGCGAAAGCCGAGGAGAAAGCGGGACGCGGGCGAGGAGAGCCGCGGCCGTAAATCCCGCGACTGCGTGTGTAAAAATAAAGCATTGGCCCCTGGGCGGGCATTATACCACAATTAGACCGCGTATAGGTCCAAAAATACACGCTATCGACTGATCTCGCCTACGAGAGAGAGGTGAAGCTACTCGCGATATATATCTCTTTCAACTCGAAGTTCCTTTAATCTCGCGCGACGACCCTCCTCCTCCCCCCCCCCACCCACCCCACGGGACCGCGCCGCGGTTCGGTTTTGCGGAGGAAGTTGGGATCCCGAGGGAAATCCGCGGTCCCGTCGATCATCGGCGATCTGCCGTCAGGAGACCTGCACCTCGACTGCCGATCGAACTGGCGTGTCGGTTTATAAATACGTGATCCCGAGAATATGGAGCGCGGACCGCACGTTACGTATTTGACGTAACATGCAGACACGCCGCGGGCGGGATACGTTCACCGAGCGGGGTGAGAGGGCAGAAAGAAATCCCGGTGCACCGCGCATCGTGAACTCATCACGGTGTCGCAGAGTGTCAACGGTTGCGCGTCGCGCGGCGACGACGACGCTCGTCCCGACCGCGAGATCGAAGCGGAAGCGCGCAGACGCGCTCGACAGCTCGACGGACGTTGAGCTCTTTTTTTCTCCTTTCTTTCTTAATCTGACCAAGCGTCTTTTTGCCTCGCTTGACGAAGTCTGCTCTCGCCGTAGAGATTCTTCTCGAACAGCTCGATGTAACAACGACGACGGTAACGAGTCTGTGCCGCGCGAGGGTATGCACGATACGTTTGAAGATTTCTTGAACAAATCTCGATGGGAGGATATCGAAAGCTTGACGCGCGCTGAGGAAGGATTCCGGAAGTTTCAATCCACAAATTCGAATCGGCAAAACGTTTACTCGCGAGACTTTGCGCGAACGGTGACTACTATCGAAAATAGATTTTCGGATATACGGCTGAGTCCAGTCTCGTCGTCTCTGACGCTGTCTCGTCGCTCGATATACTTATAATTTTCTCCTCGAATGGACCTGCAGAATCGCTCGTGCGAAAGTAAAGAAGATTCTTCGCCGTCGAGACTAAACGATAAAAAAAAAAAAGAAAAAGAAACTTCGACGACACACCTGAAAAAATCGTGGAGAGACGTCTCACATGACGGTGTCTCTTTCGAGCATCTTATCGCGCGGGTTTGATCAGCTTGAACTCGTTACATTAGCGCGGTTATCGGCAAGGAGGGTTCGATATCCCCTTCCCTCCCTCCCCCGCGAATCAACTCGTGGCTTCACGCCACCGCGCCGGCTCGATGCTCCAGGGAGACGAACGGAGACGGATGAAGGGAGGCGTACTCGGGTAAGAAGAGGAGCGCGGTCGGCAACGCGGCAGGCAGGCGTGAAAGTCGGCAGCTTCATCAACACGCATGCCTGACGCCCGCTGACGCCGCGCCGCCGCGTTCGTCGTCATCGTCGTCGTCGCCGTCGACGCCGTCCGGCCGTCATATCGACGAGTCGCGCGAGTCGCCCACGACGACGGTGCCAGCCAGTAGCCGCACGACCGTCGGGACGAACCCCTCCCGCGTCGAGCGCCGACGGACGACGAGGATGCGCAGGGGTGACGGTGGAGGAGGAGGTGGTGGACAACGACAACGCGAAGGGAAAACCGGTGGCGGCGACAGCGGCAGCGGCAGCGGCGGCGGTGGCATCGGCGAAACCGGAGGCGCGGTCGAGGCGCGCCCGCTCACCACGGCGTCATTCGGGGGGGCAGCAGCGCGGTCTGCGTGACCTGGGCCCACCACGTGCCTCTCTCTCTCTGACGTCGCCCGCGCTTGGCGACGCGCCCGACGTGCGTCCGCAACGCCGATCACCTGCCACGACCTCCTGCGTTCTCGCGGCGAGCGTCGCAAACGTGATCCGCGAATAATTATAAAGCCACCACGACCAGTTCGCGGAAGAAGGGAAGATTGTCGGCGGGATAAAAGAGAAAAGGACGTCACTCTCGCGAGAGACGTGGACTCGCGCGGGGACACTCGTCTCGGACACGATCGACGACACCTCGGCGAGGTGACCGCGGCGGCGTTGCTGCGCGAGGAAGGGGAGCGGTCGGAGAAGCATTCTCGCGCGGAGAAGAAGCGACACGCGTGTCCTCGATTTCGCGGCTCCGTGTGCGGCGGAAGCAGCGAAACGGGACGTCGCGGTTGTGACGCTGTCGTGACGTATCCGCGAGAGAGGTATTCGCGGGCGGAAGCGGAAACGGAGCGCGCGATTTCCTTCGCGCGAAAGAACGTCGCAGACGCGGTTTTTCGCGGTCGTCTTCCGTCGCGTCGCGATAAGGGAAGGGGAGAAGAGGGGAACGCGTGTCCGCGCGCGGTCACGCGGACGGTCGCGTCCGCGGCGTGAAGGCGAACGTGATTTATTTCGGCACGCGGCAATTTCGGGGCTGCGAGAGAGAAAGAGAGAGCGAGATCGAGCGAGCGAGCTCGAGGAGGCCAGCGGACTCCGGAGGAGGGGATGAACGGACGGTACTCGCGCGGCGAGTAAAAGAGAGGCCGCGCCGCGCGGGATAGAGCGAGAGTTAAAGCCCGCCGCTTGCGTCAGTGGTGCACGCCGCGAGAAAACGGTCGTCGCGCGCGTTCACGAGCTGCGGTGTGCTGCGCGCGGGTTTCCTAAGAGCGAGCTCTCTCTTAATAATTCGCGACCGCGCGGGCAGACGAGGCCGTCGCGAGTAAACGCGCAAAGACAAACAACGGAAATTTTTGCGGCTTCCGGTTTGGATAAACTCGCGCGTCTGACGTTTTGGGTGTATGCGCGCGTGTATACGTGTGACGCGTGTGTGCTCTAACGGGACGGAGTAAAAGTACGCGCTCCGATTTCGAAGGCGCGACTCCGAGCGAACGCGAGAGAGAGTCCGGCTTCGTATCTCGCTAGGTAGACGGATTAAATTAATAAAATTGATCGTGTGACGTTGCCGCCTTTATCATTGACGTCGGAGGTTTATCGCTCAGCGGAGAAGAGATTGCACCAGCGAGCTGTGTGTGTGTTTCCCGATTTATTCTACAATACCGCGGGATAATGTCTTCGGATATATTGTTGAGATTAAAGTGACGAGACTCGTCCTCAAGTTCCAATTCGTATAACGACGAGGAAAGACCCGCTCGGTAGAAGTTGACGAAATGCGAGAAAAGATATTTTCACAGATCGTGAAATTTTATTGTCACTTCGTGAACGAATAGAGAACGAAGTACGAGACAGTAGACGCTAATTAAATATCGTCGTACTGAAAAAGAGTAGCTTTGTTCTCTCGCTATCAAATTTGCGCTGCCGCGATGGGCGCATTCGCGCGATTATCGAAGAGGACTTCCGGCCGCGTGCGGCGGCAAGTTTCATAGAGGGATTCGCCGAAGTGAGAGAGAGGTTTCGCAGACGCGAGCGCGGTCTGGAATTTACTCTACATACAGTGGAATAATCCAGCAGCGAGACGCAGAGCTGTAAAGACGAAGAAATCGGCGCCGGCGATAAGCGATCGCTGGTTACTATCTAATCGCGGAATCGCTCACCCGCGTCGCGCACACCAACGCGATCCGCTTTTATAATCGGCATGGCGGACGCGCGTCACAAGATTAGTTCCGTAAATTTGTTGACGTCGTTCGGCACGCGCGGTGAAACGACGAATATTATTCGGTCGATTCGCTTTCGATCGCGGTCGAAACTCCCGCCGGTCTCGCCGGGTCTCGCCCACGCGAATTGAAGGACGGCACGATGATGTAACGTATACGTCGTGTAAAGCCCCCGTGTGTGCGCGTGTGTGTATGTGTGTGTTACACCAAGTTGGAGGACAGCGTTTCGCCGATTGTCATCATTTGCGCCGACCGGAAGCGGACCGATGATTACGCGAATGTTGTCTCGGTAAACGGTAATTCCCGGTGGGTTTTTCATACAGCTGCGCGGTGATCGCGAGTCTATCAAGCCTGGCCGGAATCGGCGAGGAAGATCAGAGAGATAAAGAAGAGGAAACGGAGGAGAGGTGTTCTTCGCGGGCACCCCGTCGTCCTCGTACGATCGAGAGTGCGAGAATCGCCCGGCGAAAAAGGGGAGAGATACAGCTTCTTGCCGACTTGCGGGACCGGGACTTCCTCGATCGAGCGGCTTCAAGATTCGGAAGAGTCGACGATACGCCGGCGTATGCCTAGATTACGCGAGATACGGAGAGACTATATATAATATACGAGACCGAGCGGAGGGCAAACGATTATCCACGCGACGGGCGTGCGATAATCCCGCGCGAACTCGCGACTAGTCATCGATCGACCGTCAGACGCTGTGCGCCGCGACGCGCCCTCTCCTCGCTCCTTGCTCTCTCTCGGCCGTCCCCACCTGTCCCTGTCCTGTCCCCGGTGTCGTGTCAGACATTTACGTATCACGTCGGAAACACACGCCTGGAGCGCGCTCTCTCCTCGTCCCTTTTCTTGCTCCATCTTCTCCCCCTCCCCCCCGTCTCCCTCTCCCATCCGTTCTCCCATCTTTCTTTCTCTTCCGTCCTCTCTCCTTTCCCGCCTATCTTTCTTTCTTTCTTTCTTCTGGACTATCCTCCTCCTCGGCGTTGCGAGTCGTAGTCTGAGAGTAGCCCTGCTGTCAAGCAGGCGGGCGTAGTAGGTCCGACGTCGTACAGGTCTCCCTGCACCGAACTCGGTGCACCGCGCGGTGGCTTTGACATCGCCACCGGCACACGAGGTGTTGTCGTCGATGCCGTAGGTGGGAATCAGTACGTCGGCGTCTATCGCGGCGCGCGGACCTCGGCGGATTCGACGATGTGCCGCGGCGCGTTCCAGCGTGCGCGCAAAAAAAACGAGCGACTGAGCTTTGACGTCGGAGCGCGTTTTTCTCAAAAAAAAAATCTCGGTATATATTCGGGGGTTCCGTTGAAGTGTTGTCCGCCCAATCAATCCCTCCTCTCTCTCTCTCTCTCTCTCTCTCTCTCTCTCGTGCGCGATTATGGTGATCAGTGGTGACCCCAAGGCGTTGAAGTGATCTTCTACTTGCGTGCGTACCCTTCGAGGACAATCGAGGACGACTTAATCACCTCTCTCTGGCTAGTGAAAGAAAAAAAACGCGCGCGTGGGGTGAAATCGACGGCGTGAATTCGACGCTTCGTTCCGACAACTTCCGACACGTGCAGGTATTAGCCCGGGTTGATAGATATCGGCGGAAGATATCTATCTCGTTGCCACGCGACGCGAAGGAACGAGGTGCCTCCCTCATCGTCGAGGATTACCGGACGCCACGAGGGGCGTCAGAGAGAAGCGAGAAAGTTCAGGCAGAAAAACAGATATAGCGCGTAAACTCCTATCTATCCGGTCGCGTCGGCGTTCATCGTTCGTGCGCGTGGCTGATGTTGATACGACTGGAACGAGGAGATACGAGCTACAACGAGGAGGACGACGTCATACACCTCGCTACCACGTAGACAATTCATTCGAGCGCGCGATCCTCGCCGTTCCCAATCAGCCTCTGCGTCAACCTCATCTGCAGGAACGTCGAAGAGTCCTGTCTACGCGTCCGCCTACAAATCGCACAATGTTTTGCTTCCAAAGCCCCTTCACGCGATCGTCGCGTGGCGTGGTGTCCGCCGCGTCGCTGTCGACGGGCAAGAGCAAGTCCTCGCTGACCGACGCGATCCTGTCGCCCACCGTCAAGACGGCCAACGCGAGCGAGCGCAACCGACGCGGCTCCGAGGCGACCAGCGAGGGCTCCAACTCCTCCATCAGATACATCGACCAGGAAGCCTCGATATCCGGCGGTAGCAGCACGGACACTCTGCCGGGTATCCGTGCCGATTACCTCGACCCCGAACCCCTGTCGCCCGCGGCGGACGCTCTGACCTCGCCGAGCGGCATAACGGTGATTTTGAACGGCAACAACGGCACCAGCAACGAGCGACAGATCCTTCTGCAGGACGAGAGTCTGCATCAGACCGCGCGTTCCCCGCCGTCGCCGACGAAGAAGTCGAACAACAACGGCAACAGCTGGCGCCGCAAGCTCATGCTGCGCCTTCGCTCCAACGATTCCACGAACTTGAGCAACGGCGAGGCGCGCTCCACCTCGACGTCACCCTCGCCCGCGAGCGAGTCAACGGCGGAGTCCTCGTCCTCGTCGAGGAACCCACGTGCGGACGAGGGGCAGCAAGGCGGCAACGCCACGGCGACGACCGTCTCGTCGCCGTCGGTGCAGATCGACGTGATCGAGAGCCCTCAGGTGGCCGCCGCATCCGTCGGCGACATAGCATCCCTGGAGAACGGCTTCAGCGACGACGAGGAGGACGAGGAGGAGGCCTGCCCGGAGACCGAGACGGAGGAGGGCTCGTCCTTGCCGTCCAGCCCCGCGGCCGCGTCCACTGTCGGCCTGACCACCTCCACGGCGCCCTACTACGACTTCCTGTCGGTGAACGGCGGCACGATGCGGCAGGAGACCACCAGCACGAGCTCGCCACAGCTGTCGTCCGGCGCGAGTCTACGTTCGAGCGTGGAGTCACCGCCCGCCGACACCTGCAGCTCCTACGGCGAGGACAGCAGCCCGGGCATGGACTCGCTGAAGCCCGAGGGTCTGGACGCGTCCGGGTGCCTGCCGGCCGCGCGATCCTGCCCGAATCTGGAGCGGCAGAGCGCCGGCTGCTCGTCGGCCAGCGGCTCGTCGAGCCCGAGCCCGAGTCCGGGCCCGGCCGGGCCCCGTTTCAAGCCCCTCGAGGAGGGCGACATACAGGTGTGCTACCTGAATCACACCCGGACCCTCGTGAAGAAGATCCTGTCCAGCAAGTTCCTCAGACGCTGGGAGACCCATCACCTCTATCTCAACGACGCCTGCCTGTCCTCCAAGACGGTGAGTGTGACGTAAATGTGTCGTCTTATCGCGCGCGCTTGCGGTGGAATTCCGCACGTGACGCGAGGTCTCTCCTAAAACTCGACCTATTCTTGAGCGCTCCACGAAATCCCGTATAAAAAAAGAAAAGATAATCTAATTTATATCAGAGAAAGTATCGATCCTGTAGATTTTTAGGAGAGGATAACCGCCGCGTAGATTCGCAGCCTGTATCGCTGTCAAGGTCGGAACGGAATAATATTCAGTAGGGTATTTCCATTCGCAAAGTAAAATATCCACTTGCGACAAAATTGCATAATGTCGTAATGGTATAATTAAGTCCGCGATTAACGCTGAAGAAGAGTCCCGCAACTCCGCCGCGCTCGAGTTCTCTCTATTCTCGGCTTAGGCCACTTCCGAGCTTGTTACGTTACCACGCGTAGGCGTGCTTGGTGAGTTTCCACCTGTGCATTGTGCATTATTATCCGGATTACTGGTTACTATAGTAATCTGCAAACGACATAATACGATTGTAACTATACGCGAGAGAGTAAATCCTGCCGTCTAACTTTGTCTCTCAATATAGGATTATCGTGCCCCGCGATCGACAGACAAATCGATTTCAGACAAATGCAGACGGCGCGCGATATGTAATTAGAAAACCACCGCGGCCGCGGCGAGAGGGATGCATGGGGCATAAAGAATTCAGAGTTATTTCCCGGGCACGCCGAGGAGGCTCGCGGCGGCGGGAAAGCCGCACACGGAACTCCCCCGTGATGGCTCCAAGGACGGGTTCGCGCGTGCGAGTTCGAACTGTTTATTTTGGAAGTGACGGGCAAGTTTGGAGATGACGAATTTAGCTGGTATACAATCTCTCGCGTGTCGCGCCGCGATCCACTTCGACGTCTCCGCCTCCATCATAATCCGAGCCGCTCGCGGTTGCCTTTCGCGTAAAGGACGCGTTTATCGTTAGTTCGTTATGTAAACTCGCGCGCGCGCGCGCGCCCGCGAAGTATTCATACTTCATCATCGCGATTCACAGTGGCTTCTTTGACGTAGAGCTCCGCCGTAATTGAGAGGCCGAGCCCGCGAAAATAATTCAGCAACGCTTTACCTTTTATATCTCCATTTCAATTCGAACAAATCACGCGGCTATACGTGTGCCGACCGCGTTACGTCATTTCTCTCTCTCATTTTCAACATTTTTCTCTCCGCCATACGTAAATTTATTATATTTATAAATATTTTTATCGGTAGAAGACCCCTCGATCAATTTAATCGTCAAATTACATCAATTAATTTATCATTTATTTATCACAAATATATATTCTTTCTCTCCTTCATTTCTCGTAATGCTTGAAATGAATGAGTGTTTACGAATTTGTATAGGTAATCGCGGGGGGGGGGGAGAGTATCGAAAATCGTTAGAGCGCGCATGCATTATTCTCGGCCGCTTCGAGTCGCTGATCGTTTCTACGTGGAATATACGTGGATTTCTCGTTATCGGCCAGCCGGGAGCAGCGTTCGTACGTAACGCACGAAACCGGCGCGGAGATCGCGGTCATCTCGGGCAACAACAATGATTACGCGAGTCTCCGTTCTTCCGCCCCTCCGTCCGCGCGACTCGCATTGTATCAGAAAGCAATCTGCATCGTCAGGGTCGATACAGCGGCGATTTATGGCACGCTATCGCGATACACACGGCAAAGAGCACCGGCGATCGCGTCAGCTGCATCGAAGTGCGACGAACAGCGAGATGGGATCCCTCTCCTTCCCTCATCCGACGAGTAACGTTACGTAATTGCGAATTTTCCGGCGCGCGGGCGAGAGAGAGAGAGAGAGAGAGAGAGAGAGAAGGGACTAGGAAGGCAGAGAGAAATGTCGGTTGGAGGAAAAAAACCGCCTAAATTCGTTACCTTCAGCTTTCAGCGCGCAATCACGATGTTCGATGCCGATTGCCTGATTACGGAACCGCCGCCGCCGCTACACCCCATGTTCCGCGAAATGCAATTTATCGTTTCGCTTTGTAGGATAGGAGAGCGCGCTTGAGAACGCGGAATGGCATTTGATGCACTTCGTCGACGGTGATTGATTCTATTCCCGGTGGCGATGCATTTACCCTTCGACAAGATCCCAAGACTGTGCTCCCGTATATAATAATCGAACGACTTTTTTTACTTTATTTTATTTATTTATTTTTAAATAAATTATTCGTTATCCCTGTGATCGCGCTTTCGGGGCCGCGAGCGATTATCTCGTTGACGCATTACATAGCGCCGCAAAAAGATTTCTGCACGGACCGCCGTGTGTTTCTCCTTCTGTTTTCGCGGCGCGATAACAGAAATTATTTGCATGTGCGCAAAGAGAGAGAGAGAGAGAGAGAGAGAGAAACACGTGCGGCACCGAAACTCCCCCGTAAACCTTGCATTCCTCCGATGACATTACTCATTTGGACGTCTTCACGACTGCGCGTTTCCTGCATCTGGAAAAAAAATCGCTCTCTGCGAAATTAGCACTCCCTTTTTTTTTACCGTCAGAACTTTTCATTGTGCCTCTACTTGGACGCGACTGGGTGCACGCGCTTTTATAGAAGTGTATGTATACGCATTTCGTATGAGACAGACAATGTATTTTGACATTCTAGACGCGAGATACAGTTATCGCAAATGATCTGATACTGTACAACCGTACAAATAAATAACAACAGCGAGATAACAATTTTACCATAATATATATGTGACGTAATGTTCGTGATGTACGTCATGATAACGGGTAGAACACGATAGGTGCCGATACTCGCTGTTGTATCGGGTATCGTCACAGAAAGAAAAAGAAGCTCGCGCGCCTTGACAATCTTGACAAGGACGGCTCGTCATCGATAAAACTTGACGATAATTGTTCAGTAACATTCCGCGATCGTTCGACCGTGTCAAATTCTTGAATTAATCGTTCGTGAAACCGCCGGCATTTGCGTGACATTCGAGACGCCAAGCGGCCCACGAATTTGCGCCACATTTTTTTCTACTTCGCCGCCACGGAGAATCGTCGGATTATGTTAATTTGCCGATCATCCCACTGCTCACGTGGACCGATGTTTGATTGACTCGAGCCGTGCGTCAGCCTCGACTTACGTGAAATTCGGATGAAATGACGGCACAGATGGTAGAAGGTGGAGAGAGAAAGAGAGGAAAAGAGAAACACGCAGCGCATCACGCTGATTGTCAATTCTCATGCTCGCTATATGGTTAATCGAGCGAACAACCGATAAGAGAATCGCGAACTTTTCTGACGCACTCGTATACGGCGAAAGAGATTGGCCCCTCGATACCGCGGAACCGTTTTGGTCGCTCGGTATCGGATTGCCATTAATATCGCCGATATCACTCGATACGCTCTTTCCTTCTCTCCTCGCGCACGGCATTAATGTATAAATAATAACAGATGCGAATCCGTCGATGCTGAAAATATTCAACGTAAGGTCGATCCGCGTTCACTTCGCACTTTATATATTTACGCCACAGGCGGTCGGCGTTGAGATTTCGACATACAAGTCGAAACGAAGAAGGCGACACGATCTATATATATAGAATTCGCATAGTGGCGGTGGGTGATGTTCAAAATTAATTGTAACCGCGCTATTTGTGTAAGTGAAGTTACTTTTATTAGCGTCGCGGGATCCGCACGTCAAGAGCGCAATTAATATGCTATCGCGCGGAATTCCTAATATCGAAGTCTCGGCGAAAATAAGCAGACGTCCCCGACACTTTGCGGCAATTTGCAACGAATACACGAGGCCGCGAGTATTTTCGCGGGGGAATTTATTTGTTTCTCTTTCATTCCGCGCCCCGGGATATATTTGGCTGATTAATCGCCGAATAATTAAGGAAACGATTTTTATAGGTACTCCCGCCCGACTCGTCCGTTCCTTTGTCGAGCGCCGACAGCGTGCGATGTAACGTTCATTAACGTGATCCCGATCTGTGTGTTAGCGTTGCCGACACGCGGGCTCATTAATAAAGCATCGGTAAACCGAATCATCGTGTTTATCCGACTAACCGGAATTTAGTGTCTATATTCGGCGGAGAGTAAAGAGAGAGATTTCGCGATAAAGATGGTCAATCTGTTCCGACGTTGCGCACGGCAAAGTTAAAGATTCAGAGGGGGATTTAACTGTGATTGAGCTGTACCTACAGACCGCCCATCTATTCAGCAATAAAGAGGATTCTCCTTCTCGCATCAGATTATCCTGCAACCGTCCTTTTTTTCCGGCGGTATTTCACGATGGCGTGTGTAGAAAGGAATACGTTTCGATAAAATCGCAAAGCGAAATGTACATCGCGACTTTTTTTTTATCAAATAATAGAAATTGCAATGGGAATAGAGATTACTACTAACGCGCAATAGCGGCATGTGCAATTCATAAATATTTATGTTTGTTCTTATCTTTCTTTCTCCCTTTCGCGTGGCTTTTATATATATATATATATATATATATATATATATATATATTTCGTTATTTTTACACATTACTTATTTGCACGCGTACTTAAAGCTGTCGGACAACGCAGACACTCTCTCTCTTTCTTTCCCAACCCCCGTACGTCATTAAAACGTTTCTCGTTCGCGCGTCGCGGAATAAAACAGAAATTTTATTTTCAGCGAAACGCAGGGCGATTTCGCACAGAGGGTTGCGCAAAAATGTGTTCGCTATTGCGTTGGATATTTTTCTTATTTAAATGCATATCTCGTTACATTGTATGTACATGTACACACATGCACGGCGCGAAATGTTTCACGCGCCCGCGGATACCAGGATGGCGACGCCGGCGTATTCGATAAATTTAATTCCGCGTAACTTCGCGAGCACAACGATGAGGTTTATTATGTTCGCGCGCGGCGGAATTTCGCGCGGTGTAATCTCTATGTGCATATAACATGTATACGTACGTACGTACGTAACGCGCATGCATGTATGTCGTCGCGCGATATTTTCGTACTAATGCAGGCTTTTGTACGGTAACAAAACGTTCGTTAAACCGGACGTTCAGCGAATAAACCATATGACGCGAAACGTGTATTTTTAGGAGAGCGACCGCTATTTAGGTCGGCCACGCGTCCGATAATTCGGCGTCAAGTATCTCGCTTTTGTCTTGCTATTTCCTACGCGGAAATGTATCACGATAAAAAAATACTCGTCCGCTTCTCTCTTTTGCTTCTCCTTCTTCTTCTTTCTCTTTCTCTCTCTCTCTCTCTCACTTTTTTTTACAATTTCCTACATACATGTACGTCGCGATATTTTATATTAATACTACGGAGACGCACGATATGTAATAAGGATATATTAATAGAAACGTTATCGGATAACGTAAACTTCGCCTCGCGCCCTTGTACACCTCATTTCACTCATTTACTTCAATTCGCTAAACTGTGCTGACTCGGTCAATTCCAGTTATTGTCGCTTCAATTAACAAATTTTGCTACGTGATACGGCCGAGACGTTCCCGTAAAGCCGCGTTCATTCGTATTCGTATGCTGCTCGCTTTCTTGGACCGTACATCCGGGCTTCGCGTTGAATTGCACGCTCAAATGGATATTCAAATAGAAAATTACTCACATGAAATAATTAAACACGAAATATAATATGATACGGTGTATATTAATTACATAATTAAATTATATATAATATAATTATAAACGAATAATTATAAACGTTCTAAAAGCTAATGACAACAATGACGAATTCTATCGACGCGTGTATCGCGGGAAATGTATAGCATCGATGCGATTCTCGGAAAGCGATGTGTGTAACATCGTTGCGGGAGTTACGGGACCGCGCGGTCTCCGATAGAGCGGGAAAGTTGCTTTTATCGTGTCATATGGATTACGAGGGGTATTAGTCACACCGGTATTATTACACGTCGATAGCTCGCAATTTTATTCGACGACAGATAACGCGTATATAACGTGCACACTCGCGGGAAGTCGTGCGCGCGTGCAGCGCGCACGCGACGCTTTCGCGCCGCGAAGGACGCTCGTAACGGTTCCGCCGCCGCGGCCACTGACGCAATTATTTCTCTCCGTGGTTATTGCACGGGGAGGAAATTATCGTCGATTTTTAACGACCGTGCCGTTGCTCCGCGACGTGCGACGGACGCTTTTTATCGCACCCGCCGCGGCACCGCGACGAATCGTAAATCCGGCATATTATCCCATTTATCGGATGGAACTCGCGAATTGGCCGAAAATGTCGCGACGAACGTTCATACACGTGGCCATCTCTTTCCCTCTCCTCCTTTTTTCTCGTATGTGCAGACTCTTAACGTGCAATTTGAGATTAAATTATGTCTGGCACGAAGAAATCGTCGTTTGGACATTGAAACGCCGCTCGCCTTTCGCAAAGACGCGCGCGGTTGTCACTGTTAATCGCCGTCCCCCGAATTAGAATTAAATAAGCGGCATATAATGACGGTAACTCACTCGTGCTTGAAAGGATGTAGTTACAGCATGCAATACCATCCTGTGTTTTCATGCGTGAAAATACAACGACTGTATCAATAATGCAAAGTATAATAATATCCGCGAAATTCTGTTATTTCTACGCACGTGTGCATATTGCGTTACGGAAAATTGGAAATGCTATATGTTATAATAGAATTCATTGGCGAAATGAATAACGCGAGGGGGAGGGGGGGAGGGGCGAGATTGTATTTGCGCGCGAGGCATTAACGCAAACGCACACACGTTGTTGTAATTAAAACGACGCTTTGAAACGTCGCACCTCCGATGCACTTTATTTCGGTCTTTTTCTGTTTACGAAAAAAAAAAAATGCGCATGTGTAATAACGAGTTTACGTCGGAATGAATAAGCGGTAAACAAAATTGTATTGTGTGTGTGTGTGTGTGTGTGTGTGTGTGTGTGTGTGTGACGCAACTGGCGCACTTGTGCCCGCGCCGCGGCTGTGACGCATCTGAGTTCGGCGGAGAGTCGTACGGTGTAATTGAAACGGATTGCAATAACCGAGAAAACGGCGAATGCAGAAGTGAAGGAGATTCGAGTCACGAGAGTCTGGCACATCAAAGTGCCATCTGATACCGGGTACTTGATTGCTCGAATTTACTCGGGGATGAGCACTTTGAAGATTACGAACTTGGAATTAAGTCGTCTGAGCCGCATGAAAAATAATGGAACGAAGTTGGAAGAACTTGCGAGCGCCTGGTGCACTGAAAAAAGAAGTCTCGTAATAACAAAATATAGCTATACCTAATGCAATTTTTATAGCATATTGGTGTAACATTTAATTAATATTATCAAACATAATAACAATAACCAGCAAATAGCCGTTTGGTAATAATTATCAAATATTGTTGATATTTATATAGCATTTTGATTATATATATTAATCAAATATTTATTTGAAACTGTTTCACCAAAGCCCCATAACTGTTAGGCTTGATTATTATTATGCTGGACTTTTTTTTCAGGGTGTATCAAAGTATACGGCTTACAACACGTACGCGAGCGTGCGTATATATTTAATATGTACATTTTTATGTTTACCACATACATTTTTTATTTATAAATTAATTTTAGATTAAACCTAAATTTAGATTTGTTTCGGAGAGCGCTATATTGCGAAGAATTACGGACTCTTGAGTCACCAGCTGCGCGCTTGTCGGTGCATAAAAAAAAAAATAATAGAAGGAATCGATTGCGCCGGCTACATTGTGATTCAATGCGTTATTGCGGCGTTAAATCGAGGCTGTAAACCGTGAGGCGGCTCCTTTAACCGCGTGGCTTTTGGCATTTACGCGCTCCATTTATTGCCGTGGCATAAACTGAGGATGGGCAGAAAACTCGTCTTGGGTAACACGCGATGCCATTAGATATATTATTACGTGACGCAGGAGTGAAGTGTTTCTCGCGACGCAAATACTGCTAATGGCCGGCCGGTGTGTGTTCGTATATGCCGATGGACGCGACGCCGGGCGCAATTAACACCGTTTCAATTGCGGGCGAAGTGAACGAGATGTAGTGCAGCGGCGGCGGCGGCGACGGCGGCCGATATCTCGCGGACGTCATTATATCCATTATATCGGCAATCACCTTCGATTCGGCGGGAGCCGAATTGGGGAGCGAGAGAGGATCACCTTCGTACGTGTCGCGGGCGGGAAGGGGGGCAGGGGGAGGTGATCGAGAAAGGAAAAAAGAATCGTGTCGCGCACGTGGAAGTGTCACGCGTCGATGACGGGCGGCGGTTTCCTTTTCGCTGAATACCCCTCTCTCGCACGAGTGTGTGTATCTAACGCCACCCTCACGTCAATGGAATTCGGTGAACGATGCCGCTGATGACAAACGGTTCTTTTTCATCGCGCGTTTGAATCGCTTCTGGAATTGAGTTTCCTTCTGTTACGCAACCGACACCAGGCGCTCTCGAGAGTGTGTGTGTCGAGCTCTATATTAGGTCTGCTGCAGCACAAATACAAGTGTATATTTGAGAGACAGATATATATTTCTCGATAAAATTCTTTTCCCTCCCCCCCCCCGTTTCCCTTTCTCAGAATATATATACGTCCGCGTGAAGGAGAATATTCATACGCGGATTTGTTTAGAAAAACGGGACTTCCCGCAAAAGCTTCGTAAGATATTACGTATAGTTATACGCTTTGAGCTCCGGATTGATCAGACGGTCGTACTTAGTTAGCTAAACTTAACTCCGAGCCTTGACGATATAACTCAATGAACGAACTGATTCGGAACAGACAGTCAGATTTAGTCGGCGGATTATTTCGAGTTCTGCCGCGATGCGATTTATTACGAAGGACCCGCGGGGGGATCGATAGCCACTACGCCGCGCTAAGTGAAAATTGACAGGCCAGGAGAACTGGAAATACAATAATAAATTATTCGACGGAGTCACACGCGTATCTTCGTACATTCCCTGTAACTCGCATTTTACGCCAAACGCCGACCGTTATACGATTTTGATATCGCGTCGCTCGCGCAGTAGTGCTATTTACGATTGACGTTTCATTGAACTTATACATATATACGCGAGTTAAAATAATGTGATCTTGCGTCAATGCGGAATCAGTTAGACGTATGTTAGCGTGTCCTTTGTGTGAATTCTTTGTACGTGTTTTTCTGATAAATTTAACGGATTCAATTGTAGTGCTATCTTTACAGACGAGGGGAATGCATAATAAATATTATAATAGGGGGACTGACGTGGGAATATATTTCAAATGGAAATGGAAATCCGTTTACAAAAAAAGAAAGCTGTGCTCTCATTTTATTGCGTTGTAAATATAGCACCACGGTTCGTCGTTCCATAAATAAGACCACTTACTATAATCGGTCGAAATGTTAATCAATTCCTCAAAATGGCCGAGGCGACGTGACGCGATTCGTTATCTGCGTGTCGCACGACGGTGACGGTAATCCGAATAAGAAAATCGAGGAGAGAGAGAGAGAGAGAGAGAGAGAGAGAGAGAGAAAGAGAGCGACGCCGAAAAATTTCGCGGCGCGGCATCGATAAGTGTTCGCTCGATGACGTTGATTAGCGCGTATTTACGCGGAGACGCGATAAATAACATACGTCAGTCTGCCCGCTCGCGGATCGCGAAACGCTTTTTAACAATGCCAAGGGAAAAATCGCGACTTTTGCGCGCGCGAGCGCGTCCCCTCGTAAATCATCGTGAACGATCGAGCGCTCGCGCGATGCTTTCTGCTCGTTCGCGCACGCTGTCAAGTAGCAACGGCGATCCGCACGGCAATAAAGATCCATTGGTGTGTCATTTGACGTAAATGAATTCATTGCACGCCGCGGTCATTACACGCGAGTAACCGAGCTGTAATTAATCTAATTCGTCTATATTTATCAGCCGCGAATGATCGAGTAATTGTGGTTTGTATAATCGAGGATTCGTTATTGATTCATCGCTTCGGTACATGCGCGCGCGTGTACCAACGCGAAGCTCACTACTGGAGAGTGCACGATCATTATGTGCGTAAATAGTTCCAGATTGCAGTTTATGTATGGTACGTACGTGTGTATACGTATGTGTAACAAGTTATAAAGAACTATATTGACGTAGACGTTAACGTCTGATATTTACCTTGTTCCCGTTAAAAAAAACGGCGTCGATCAACAACGTTATAAATCTCGCGCAGCTCCATGAGATGTGCTCGACAGAACTGTAAAAAAAAAAAAAATAAAAATGAGCAGATATTATGCACGAGAGCAGCCGGCGGCGCGTCGTAAAGATTATTATTACAAAATTGTAGGGAAACCCGCGGGGCGAGACAATAATGCGCGTACGATCCGGCGACATTGTCAAGTGTTTTGTCGCCGCGCGGAGAAGAAAAAACAAGGTATTACGTACGATCATAATGTTCGTGGCGTGTATCATTACTTCATCTCCTTTTTTTCCCCTGTTATTGAGTTTCGATCGTCAATATCGCTATGCATATTAATCGCGAAGTTAACGCGCCGGATCGGATTGCGCGAGAGACGCGACAGAATTACTCTCTTACGCCGCGTCGCATACAATACGGACGGCTGGATCCCGCCTGAGCGTAATCAAATGCAAATTGCGACGCGTTAAATGCATTTTCCCATCGAGCGCGTCGCCCGCTTTCGCGTGCCAAGCAAAACACTCCGGCGAAAACGTTCGCGTGTCTCTCTTCTTCGACAGCCGATCCGAAAGAGAGGGGCAGACGATGGGAGAGGAGAGGGGGGGGGCGAGATTAAAGCAGCGGGATCGCGTGAAAATGTGGAAAATCCGCGGATTATAAGATCTCGGCGTTTGAAAATCGTGCGTCGTTACAGATTTGTTATGAACCGAACGGAGATCGCGAAGAGTTATGGGGACCAAAATCCTTGCCGTATCGCGCGGCGCACTTTTTACTCACGCACGAGTCGCGCGATGACGCGCGAGTGTCCGAATCTCCGTCGAATGAGGTTCACGCCGGGGGATTCGCCTCTGACCTCCTCGCATAATCGACATACGCGCGACCGCAGAGGCGTACGCGAAATATATCGTCGGGACGGTATCTCTCTTTCGCCCGCGCGGAGGGGAAACGCCGGAAGGAAATCGACAAGACAAATCGCGGTTGGTGATGTACGACGTAGCGACGGAGTTTCGGCAGACGTATATATAGAAATACGAAATCCCAGGATCACGAGCTGTCCCTTTAAATCACAGCTCTCTCTCTCTCTCTCTCTCTCTCTCTCTCTCTCTCTCCCTCTCCCTCTCTCTTGACCAATTTAGAGACGATTTTTCTCCGAAGATAAAAGAGGTCGTCGACCACTCCCGTTCAATTCTCGTACACCATTGTCTAGCTAAACATCCAATTAAAATTCTATCAAGAGTCTCATCGGCTGCGGAATAGCGATTTTGATTTCTCCCCCTCCTGAAGCTCAAGCCCGTCAAGAGAGGAGCCCATTATCGTCAACTTCAACCTCGTATCTCGAGGAGACGCGATTTCTCGTCGAGGAAAAATCCTTTCTAGATCGACCGGGAGATTTTGCGACGGAGAGAAGGATATATTAGTTTCGGGACAACGCAAACAAATCGGCACGATCGAGCGAGTCGGAACGTTGGCGGGCGAGGCGTTCTCCATTACGAACGGTGCGTGCGTGCGTGCGGGCGAACGAGCGAGCGAGCGAGCGAGCAAGCGAGCGAGGCGTTCGTGCGTGCACGCGTGCGTGTGTACGAACGTGTGTTTCATGCTGACGTCAAAGCTGACCCTGGGCTACGTGTTCGAGCAGCCAGCGGCCGCTTCGCTCCTCGCGCTAACGCCGCGTGTAAAATACCGGTCGCCGTCTCGTTTTTCGTGGCCTTCGTGTGTGTCGTCCGTCGAACAACATCGGGCCGCGAATCCCTCGGCGGGGCATTCGGGAGAGAACAAGAACACTTCTGTACTGCAGAAGGAGTCACCGCCGCGGTGAGACAGTAGAGAGGATTGTATATACCTATAATAACCCCCGTGAGAGAGATTCTCCTGGAGAATTCTGATTAATTGCCGGCTTCGATCCACAAACCGGAATTGAGCGGCACGCAAGTCCGCAGAGGATGAGACAAAATGAGACGTAAGAATGTAATTAAGCGAATGACTCATTAATTTTCAACGAATTCCTTCGATGACACTCGGGCGAATACTTGGCGCGAAGGTCGCGGGAAGTGAGCTCACGATCAAACAAACGAAAAAGCATATGCCTCTACGAATAATCGAGCACCTAACCGAGTGTCTTATATAATCAAATCGAAGATAATAGAGAGAGGAAAATAGAGGGGTAGAAAGGTATGAGGACGTAGAAAATACGTTGCTCGAGAGAGGAATCCGAAAAAGTGCAGGAAGAAGAAGGAAAAGAGGCGCCGCGGTTGGTTGTGCAAATATTCGCACGCTGCGAGACGACCGAAGGCCTTGGGTACATAGACACACTCGCGATCATCACCGAAATTTCTTCGCACGCGAACGATGGAATTGTTAGGATTTTTTGAATATCGCCGCGGTATGAAAGGTATGCCAGACACGTCGTGTGGGGATTCTCGCGTCGAGACCAAAGTGGCTTCTTTTCTCGGAACGTTTTAACAAACCCTATACGTTCTTCCTGCAGTCGCGCGAGACAGCTTTTTTTTTCCTTTCCAAATTGCTCGCGATAAAAAGAAAAAGCGCGAACAACGAGGCGAATAGTAATCGCCCCGTGACGAGTATCGCGAACGGCGAATATCCCCTGCGTAATTAGATGCCGCGCCTTGCACGCGGGCATATCGCTGCGCATTATTTTAAACTCCGGTAATGAGGCGCAGAGTGGCTTAAGGTATCAGAGGTAATGAGATGCGGTGGCTCCGGTAGGCTAAAGTCGTTTTCACGGCTGTTGAACATACGTGGCGGCCGGGAAGACCGCGGCGCGGCGGCTCGCGTAGGTAAAACACGTATACGCGGTTGCGGAATCTCTGCAACTGCTGCCCAATTAGCGCGGCTGCAAAGTGCCGTGGAATAGGCGACGAGCTTAGCGCGACTCTCATTTGTAGGCAAATAGCGGCGGAATGAGAGCAAACACGCGACGCGTATATGTGCGTATTCGTGTCGTTCTTTATGCGCCTTGACGGCCGCGCGAAGGAAGAACGCGCGCACGAGTTTAGCTTTCATCGCCTGTCCCGCTCGGTTCGAGGAAACGTATATGAATTTCAGGAATGTAGTTTCTGAAACTCGTTAAACTCGAAAGTGAAAAAAAAAGGGCGGGGGTCGAGCTTTAAAAGTTAATATCCCGTGGGAAGGACCGCGTTACTCAAAGCCCCCGGTAGTTAACTGCAAAACTCCGATATCGCCGGATATAAAAACTTTTCTCCTTTTTATACACGAGAGAACGCAGCGTGCGCCGCTATTAATTGCTTGCGAATTTTTAAATACGTAACGGTTACGCAAGCACATTGAAAAATGTTTTTGCACTTTGTGCGCTTCTTGAATTTCTATTTCTTTCTAAGGATGACGTAAATCTATAAGAACTTTGTGATTCACACGGTTTTCTATTCTATGCAAATTTCGCGTGACAATTAATTTTCGCGACGTTTAACGTGACGCACGCGCTCGTGTATGTGCGGGAATTCGCGTCCTCTTCCCGCAGTTGGTATAAGCTGGAACAAAGTACGTGCGGCGCGTAAAACAATCGCGGGGACGCGGAGCGTTAGCTTTTACGTGCGGCCGTTAGCAGCCGTAAAAATACGCTAGCTCGTTTTCGTGCGGCTCTTGGAACGTGTTGTAAGATAAGTACCGTAAAAGCACCCGGGTCTAACGCAGCGTTTGGCAGGCAGGCGCAAACACTTGGCGTAAAAACTTGGGGCAGAAGTGGAGCGCGTTGAAAAATTTCGATCGACATTCAGATTCTGGCCGTGAAGCCCCGTCGTATATTTCCTCGCGAAACCATTAAGAGGTAATTCCGTGTGCGATCCGAGATTGCGATCTCCTAGTCACACGTAACGGATTTTCGTGCGAATAGAAAATTTATCGAGAACGTGGCGCAGAAAGAGAGAGAAAGAAAGAGAAAGAATTAAGTTATATATTTAAAGCGACACATTAGTAATAATTTATTGCATTTCAATTACGATTCGCGATTCATTATACGTATGTAGAATTATAATATAAATGCGTTTACCGCGTCAACGTGCCTGACCGAACCTATCAAGCGATGCATATATTAATAAAGATTAATAAGAAAACTTGATTTTACTATTATTTAATATTCTATGTAAATCGCTGTTAGAACGAAAAGATGTATAATGAAAATTTACACAAGAGGCATGTTTGACATTTGATAGATGTTGATGTATATGACGTAAGCCGTGTTACGCAGTGTTATGAGTTAATTAATAAAGATAAGCGATTAACTCGACGAGCGTATTCAAGAGTTAGTAGATACAGAGAGAAACACACACACACACACAGAGTAAAAACCGTTTTAAATTAAAATAAATTAAATACAAGCGTCGATTCTGATGCCTGCTCGCCGATTGTAAACTGTTCTAAATCGAAATCCGAGATGATTTGATCGGAATTTATATAGTCCGCTTACTCATTATCAAGTAAAACGGAAGCGAATTTAATTCAGCGATTTCGCCAATGCGGAAATCTCCCGGCGGCAGCGGGTTATTATATATCGGATCTACGAACGAAACGCGATGTAATTCCGTCGTGATGAATAATTTTCTAGCGTTGCAGCGCTCCGACATCAGCATGAAAACGTCAATCAAATTTCGTCACGGCAGAGAATTCGCTGCCGCCGCAAACGTATATGTATAATTGTGCGACAGCGGGGCTAACGCGCGCGCATGTGTATGCGATCGCAAGAATGAATCGGAGATATTCGCGATATCCGCCGCACGTATGTACGCGTTAAAGGGTTAATCCCGAGCAAATATTGCCCGCTTATGGGCCGTCACGGACGGAAAAGGAAGGGTAAATCATCGCGTATGCACCGTCATATCCCAGTCCGTCTCTGCCGGCCGGACCGGCGCATTCCGCATGCCAGCCGTGCTTTGCGAAAGGAGAGAAGGCGACGGGTGTGGGCTTTCACTCGTGCACGGTGCGATGAATCGCCACACATGTATACGGATACAATTTACGGTTTATATTTCGGCGAGGTGAACCGGAGAAAGAAAATGTCACCGGCAGCGGCCAATACGCGCCGGCCACTCCCGTTGCGGTCGCTCGTCGTCGACTCGAATCAATCGGCGCGTATATTTTAACGTTTCAATTTTATAACGAAATTTGCTCGATCGTGAACGTTGAATTTCCCCCGGATTCTCATCAAACCGTCGTATCTCTGACGACGATCTTTGTATGTAGAAAAATCGCGCTGACCAAAAGCTTCCTCAAGTTATTCCCCCTAATGATCGGAATTTTTCTTGCGCACCTACCATATATAGGCTTCTCTGAATTCGAGGAAATTCTTTCGAAGGTAATTACCGCATTTGTCGGTCGTCTGACGTTGCTCGTGAACACCTGGTAACACACTTCGATAAGGAACGTTTAAGTGACTCACGTTAAAGGTACGCACCGCGACTTCTCACGAAATTCACCGACTTCCGAGCAAGCCGATTCGACGTTATTTTGTAATAATGAGAAAAAAAAACCGCTGCTAATTTTAAATAATACGTATAATAGCACGAAAGCGATATAGGCAGTAACTATATTTCCTCGCTCTTTCGCGTTTCGTTATCGCGGGTTATTTTACGTATTACGAAAGAATCGATAGACGTGTGCCGCGCGTGCACGTATGATGCGCTTAAATTAAAACGCGGCTCGGATATCGCCGCGGATATGATAAAATATCCCGGACGCAATCTCCGATCTCGTAAAATTTTTCGCGTTCCGCTGTACGTCATCCCACTTGGGAAAACTGTTTGCGTGCAACCAATCTCCCGGGGATATTTCGAATCGCAATCTGCTATCGTTCGCCAACAATCGATTCATTTCGCCGCTCGTCTCGTTTATCTTGTATTGTTTTCGCCGGTGCGATTGGGCCGGCGACGATGCTTTTACGGGCGCGGATATTTTTAGATCTGCGCCGATGTGTTACGGCCGGTTCTACATCCTCACCATCGGCGACTCCGTCTGATTTATCCGGCAAATCGGAAGGCATTTTGTAAACGAAACCTCTTTCGCCGCGTCTCTCATAAGTTGTTATTTCAAAAATTAATTAAACAAAGAATGGAGAGAAAGAATGTGGAGGAAGGTGTTCCCCTCTCGAGTGGCAACAGTTTTTTGTAATGTCTCTTTATGGGAGAAAAATAAGAAAATACGCTCGAATTACTTTTCAGAGTAAAATATTATATTTGAGTAACGTACATACGAAGAGATCCATAAAGTAGCGTGCATATAAAGGCACTCGCGTCCGCGTCGGATTCGTGTTTCCGTTGGAGATTAGACATCACTACGCGTGTACGTACGACGTGACGCAGCCTCGCGATTTCGAGAGAACGAGGGAATATGTTAAACAGCGCGAATCGATAAATTTGCGACGATACTGAGGCGAACGACGCGGCGTTCATTTTTTTTTGTGTTAAACAAGTTATTTATCAAATGCTCTACCCACGGCTCGAAATTAAAGACGTTGGACTCGGATCAACGACCTCAGAAATTGTGGACGTCAAAAATAATCGACGAACGAAAATACCGATCGTGCCTGGTTAATTTCGTTATATTAGAAGGAGAGGAAGGCTTAGAGCTTTATATATAAGCGTGCTTATATTATTGATTAAAAAAATACATAATTCTCTTTGAATTAAATGTTTGTTACACGGAGAGAAGTTTCTTTTAAAATTTACTGTTTTAAAATTCTGATATTACTTTAACTCTCGATATAATTAAAAATTTTTATTACATTAAATTCCTAGTAAATAAAATAGAAAAATTTTATTTTAACTACGACTTGTTGTATTTCGATGATTTTTCAGAAAATATCATTAAAATATCGCAAAATGCGCCGAACAATTGTAATCCTCTTATAGCAATTATCTAATTCAATTCTAATCTTCTTATAGCGAATATTTAATTCAATTGTAATCCTCTTATGCACGGAATTTTATTTTAAAATTTAACCCTGAAAATCATGTTAATCGTGGGACAACGTAGTATTTCGACAAATTTTGTTTTTTTCTTTTTTTTTTTTTACTATGCATTACAATAAATTTAAAAAATAGTGAAAATCACATAAAGCCCCATCTACATAAGTCGCAAAACGCAAACTCAAACGCGGACGCAAGATGACGTTTCTCTCTTTTTTTCTCTTTTTTTGACGTTTCTTTTTTTTCTCCGCGTTTGCGTTTACGTTTTGCGTATTGCGACTTATGTAGATGGAACTTCAAATTCATCGAAATACGAGGGGTCAACCACTACTAAAAAAATGTACAGTGATTGCTAATTATGGCAATACAACACACTTTATTGCCACCAGTATTGCTATTGTATTTCATATTCTCAGTAACATTGCCATCTATTATCTCATGTACTGCCACATATTGTACAATATTGTCAAATATTGCTAATGCATTGCTAATGTATTACTCGAGGTATTGCTATATGTATTGATAGCATATTGCTAGTATTGTACTGCCGCAATACTGGCAATATTCCTAAAGAAATGTACACTGATTGCCATAGTGGTTGACCCCTCGAAATACTATGCTGTCTTACGATTAACATGATTTTCAAGGTCAAATTTTGAAATAAAATTCTCTTCCTGTATAAGAGGATTAGAGTTGAATCAAATATTTACTATGAGAGGATTATAATAGAATTAAATATTCACTATAAGAGGATTAAAATTGAATTGAATATTTGCTAAGAGGATTATAATTGTCCGGCGCATTTTGCGATATTTTAATGATATTTTCTGAAAAAATCATCGAAACACAAGTCGTAGTTGAAATAAAATTTTTTTGTTTTATTTACTAGGAATTTAATGTAATTAAAATTTTTAATTATACTGAGAGTTGAGATAATATCAAGATTACAGTATTCGTTTTACTCATCGTTATCAATCTCGATATCTTCTTCGATATCCGCAGGCGCAAAACCGTGTAACGTTGCATAACGTTTATAATCGATAGGTGACGAGGAGCCATAGCGATGTGACACGATATCGTGCGGGTCGCGCCTCGTATATTACATGACAAATTGGCCACGTGCGATTTTGTGGCACGTGCCCGCGACGTCTCCGCCTTCCTTTATGTAATTGGACGCTTGTCGCGATACTAAATCGAGAGAATTCCTGCTGCAAAAATGCATCACGCATGCAGCGAAGCGGGCAGCGCAGACAATGACATAAAGTGAGCGAAAAGAGAGAGATTTCGTGTCGTATAGCATTATATTATGCTTCCGTTATATTCCGCGGAGATGAGCCGGCTCGCAAAACATCCCTTTCCCGTCATTTCTTTCTTTCGGCTTCCGTCGCTTCGTGCAAGCTTGTGGATAAAAAAATTGTAATAACGGACGAATTTCAATAATATACAATGGAAAGAAAGTATAAATTCTCTCCGATCAACGCGGAGTCAATCGGTACTAGATTGTGCAGACGATCGACTGTGACATTTTTACTGGCATCGAATCGAGAATTTTTGATGGAATTTACGCGGTCTTCAAATCATCGTTGCTTTCAGAAATTCTGCACGATGCAGCTTCGTCAAGCTGATATTTTATTTTTCGGCGCGACGAACGAGGGATTGAACGTTCATATAATGACAGTCGCGCGTGCAGCGCGAGATGCGTTTAAAATATTGTAATGCCATTCATTGCAAGTGGCACAGGGATGACGTCCCTTTTTTTTTCATGCGGACGCAACATGCGACGGCTCGGCTCGCCGCCAATCTGCACAGCTGCAAAATCGCGATGCCGCCGCACGCCGCGCCGGAAGCGGCGTGAATCGCGAATCGCGAACTCGTGACACGAATCGCCGGTGTCTCGTGACATTTAAACAATCGCAATTTCGGTCCCACGCAATTGCGAATGCATGCAGCAACGTCGTCCCGGCCTGCGCGCGATAATGAGCGCGACTCGTCGTCGTGCCGCTTACGTCTCCCGATCGACCGCAATTGCAGCGAAATTACGCAATTGCGTGTCACGCGGACGCGAAAAGGCGTCGCGAATAAAAAAAAAGTCCGCACGGGCGAAATGATACAAAATAGAAACGAACGTGTAATGCTCGCGGTAGTGTCTGATGACGGAACGGTGAGGGATTTACGTTCCGGTTACCAGCGGAATCGGATTTTCGGAATTACATTTAAAGTTCTATGTACAATCCATTTGCGAACTGGCAGTTCCGCGAAAAATGGAGGAACTGTGTGTGCAGGCAGGCCGCGAGCGTATCGTTCACACTTGTTCATCATTTTACGCGTTGACGTTCGACATCCTCGATAGCGTCACGTGTACGGGTCGCGAGAGAGAGAGAGAGAGAGAGAGAGAGATAATGCTATCCATCGTTTTTAATTACGAGAATACTCGTATACTCGCGTGCGCACGAGGTTTTTCGTTATATATACTCATCGCGCGAAACGTGTGGTGATTTGGTGGATGCGGCGGCAGCCGCGCGAGAGACTTGCGAGAGCTACGGGGAATAATGGCCGCACCTGTGCATCAAAGTTATTATTACGGATACACCGAAATTCAGCTATTTCTCCGAGTTAAGTAATGGGCGCAGTCGTTTCGTTATCGTTTACGTCGCGCATGAATATGCATGGGGAATGCATATGCATGGCAGTATCCGCGTAGCATAGATGCATAAAAAGAGCGTGAACCAGCCGTTTACAAAAGATGACCTTGGAATCGGAGGAAATATATACGGAGAAAAATAAAGTTACATATATATTATTCGCGTCACGCGCCCTTTGTAGCGGCAAACGCCCGCAGCGCAGCGCTGACCGCTTTTTCCCCTCTTTTTTTTTTCGAGCGCATCGCGCATAAATGCCACAATCCTTCGCCGTAAACAGCGGAACTTATTTGATCGCTTATGCATATGCATAAAAGTTCTAATAAACGCGCCAGGTCGGGCGAAATGGACGGGTCTTTATTCATGAAATACAGCTCATTTGTCGCACGTAAGCGAATTTTATTTCGTCATTTAATCATTCGTCTATTTAATAATACGCACAAACTACATATATGTATAACGTCCGGTCTGCGGACCTGGCTCGACGTCGGGCAAACAAAGTAAATCATTCTCTAATCCACATAAATGCATAAAACGAGGAGTCCCTTGCCGGCAGCGTAATTCTTTTTCTCTCTCTCTGTGTGTGTGTGTGTGTGTGTGTTTTAGGGAGGATTTATCTGTATTTATCAGTGCGCGGCAGAGGGCCGCATCTCGCGCAGCTTCCCAATAATTTATTTCGCTTCTCTTCCACTTCCTCGCTCGCGCTCTCCCCTCCTTCTCTCTCTCTCTCTCTGCCCACGATCCTTCTCGATACCTTTTTCCAATCGAGTCGGATTTCAAAGGGTTGAAACGCACAAAATAACACGCACACCCTCGATCAGGCGAGAAATTGGAGATCGGCCGCGCGTTTCCGCAAGAATATTGTGCGAATTCCGGCGCGGATCGACACCGGTTCGCTCGCACATAGCGTCGCTTTCGGCCGCGTTTAGCGACGAGGGGGATGCAGTGCCCCAGATTCGGCCGAGTCTGCTCCAACAGTCGTTCAACCCTCGGCCTAGATTCGCGGCACCTCGCGCTGACGTCATTCACTATTCCACACGCAGGTGTTCGCGCCTCTGTATGTGTGTGTGTGTGTGTATGTTGGTCGCCGATATTACGTTTACACGCGGACACGCGAACGCGTATTCACACGGACACGCGTGCGGATACACACGCACATGTGCCACAAGGTACCACGTCATCCCTCGTTGCAGTCTCAGAACTCGAGACACTGCCGAAGTGATGCGCGAACCAGGGCGCATTGTCCCCGTCAGGTTGCATTATGCAACTTCTCCCTCGATTCACCGTCCCTTTTTCACCAGTTCTTCTCTTTCTCTCTCTCTCTCTCTCTCTCTCTCTCTCTCTCTCTCTCTCTCTCCCACCCTCTCTTTCCCCTAGCTCTCTTCGCCTCTCTACCTCTCTTTCCCACGTCTTTGCCAAGTCGACTTTTTTGTTGCCACGGCCAGATTCGCTGGTACCGCTTTATACATTCATGCGCCTCGTTACGACAAGTATGATTGCGTCATTCCTAAAGACCGGTCTGAGCGCACCCGAAAGTCTGGAAAACTACCTCAAAGTTAAGCTGCTATACAAAAATTATTGGCTAAACGAAAATGAAATCGCGATCTTTGTAAATTAAAATAATAATGAACTATCGATTTCAATACACCTTTCAATACCTTTGACTATTTAGAACGAAACTGTTCCTTTTTTTCATAAAATAATTATATATCGAAATTTACAATAAATAATAATGAGAACTGTCAAGATTCGGCCGCTTGTAGCTTTATCGTCGAATTGATGATCAATTTAATTTGTAATTATATTTCAGCTTTATAATTGCGTTTTTAAAGCCGAATAGTAAAAAAAAAAACAGTCGAATTTTGATTGTCATGAGTTTGATTCTCATTATTATACACATATGCTGTATACATAAGGCGATTTATTTGAAATTATTATTATTGAAATTTAATAGAAAGAAACGAATGAATAAATCATGTGCGGTTTGCGGCTTGTGTAATGTATTAATTTTAAGATCGCCGCAAAATAAATTTATAGAGGCAATTTTCCGTTTGATTCTCGATATCGGTATAATGACTTTCACGGAATAATACAGGTATTACGTGTGAGCGTTCTTATTATCTGCATAATGTATATAAACTTATATAATCGGTGGATGACGTCCATATGTCGAGTTCATACGTCAAACGACCAATAATCCGTGATTACGTCTAACATAAATCGGGAAATGATTGATGATCGATGTGCAAATAATAGATTTCTTTCGATTGTGTTTTCCACGGATGAAAACGAAAAGATCATCTCGAGTTCAAGTGACAAGTCGCTGGATTATAATCTCATTGCAATTTCTCTCTCCTCTTTTCCCTCCCTTTTGCAGAATACAATTACCGCACGGTATTTATTTTTCGCCAATTTTAAAAATAACGTTACTCTCAGGATAATAAATGTAATATGATAATTCCGATTCAGTAAAATTAATGATAGATTATTTTTATTCAGCGGCTTACATATAAACGGATTATATGTATATTGTATATGCAAAACCGCTGACTATGAACCGATTATCATACGTAATTAATTTTATTGCGTTTTTGTTGGCTTATTAATAATATATCGACGTTTTAATAACTATTTCTCTACATATACTCGTACCTCTACATAAACGTTCCGATATATGGAAATTGAATTGTTTCCACGTATTATGATTTCACGTTACGCGCGTATCAGCACTTTGCATAATACATTTTTTTTTTCAATGGTAACGAGCTTGAAATGGCTTGTAACACCTTTAATCCAATTATGCTCGTTAGCGATATAATTATTTGATTATTATGAAGGCTTTTCAGGAAAGCCATTGATTTCCCTTCTTCCATGAATTTTAAATTTCGTTCCTCCGTCTCTCTCTTTTAGCTCACGGGTTTTCTTCAGCAAGCCGTTCCGTACAGCAGCATGTCGGAGGTCCGGAAGTACGTCGTCGCCAGGTGGGATCCCGCGTACAAGAACTGCCTCAGCATCGTCCTGCCGGACGGTTCGCTCCTTCTGCAAGCCAGCAACGCTTATACGAGGGACCAGTGGTACCACTCAATATTATGGAAGGTACGTTAAGGATTATCATTCGATAAGAAAAATTATCATTTATCGTTTAAGGAAAATCCATTATTGTTTATATCCATTTCAATTAATTGGTTTTATCAGATTGTTTTTAAGTGGAATTTCAAATTTATTTTGAAAAATAAAATTCACGTTTATACAGATGTAAAATGCATCTCGTCGATTGGATTTAATTAAAAACATTCGTGTTTTTACTTGGTCACGTTACAATATTTGCCGTTGCTTGTTTACCGTGTCAATAGCGATAAAAAAATGATGGAGCATTTTGATCCATTTGTAAGTTGAAACTTTTTAAGCTAATAATAGGGGCATGGATTTTGATTCACCTTTCGACCGGCGTTTTCCGAGCGGAGGAACGATCGACGATTGTTCACGCGAATGCGAATAATGTCGATACCAAATATATATTTTTTAATATCGGCCTTCCGATGTCTCTGACGTGGGTCGGCGGAGAACGGCGCAGTGCAAACACAGGCGTTATTAACGCCCCGACAATGCGAGGCTGGAAGCAGGAGGAGGAAGTGATAACGCGGCGCGCGAGAGGCGAACGTTCTCGATCGTCCTCGGCCGGATCAAATCTCCCGGATACGTCAGTGTTTTATGGAGGTTGCTGCGAGCGGTTTAATATCCGGTCGGGAAATTAATCAGCAGCGCGCGGCCTCTGCGACTCGTGCGACGCGAGTAAATTACAGCGATCCGGCCGACCATAACGATTAATTGAATTTTATTGTTTACGGCGTTATATTTCTGATGAAAACATCACAGTCCGTACATTGACGGCTTGGATGTCGATGACTTCTGCCGAGATTGACCCTGTTCGCCGAGGGGTGGATTCGTTTCGGTTCAATTTCCAGATACGGGCGATGCGTCGGACAATGGCATTTTGACATTTAATTTCAATTTTTTTTTCAGCAAGGAGAATTTTTTTGATTAATTAGCAGCAAACAATTTTTTCTTTTTTTGCTTTTCAACGTTAAATTCATTGTAACGAGAATGTCAGGTTCAGATTTTCACAGATTTTCTTTACTTCACTATATTTATTATTTACACATTTTTGTGCGCGTATCATTTCTTGATTGTGCATGCAGCAGTTGCCATCTCTGCGTCTTGGGATCTTTTTATTTTCGAATTTTTTAGCGATAGAACTCTCTCGCGCCGATTAAGTGACTCGGACTCGGAATTCGCGAATCATCCGGAGCCGATTTTGTCTGCCCGCAGAAAAGCATCTTCAAGTATCAGCACCTCGTGTCGACGAGCACTCGGGAAGAGGTGATACTGCGTGAATTGCGCACCATGGTGGACTTCGCCCTGTGGACGCCGCTCCAGGACGAGAGGGTGGCGGGCGCGCCGCTGGAGGCGGTCGCCAAATTGCTGGACGAGACCAGCAGCGTGCAGGAGGCCGACTCGGACGGGAAAGCCGAGGAGGTCGTGCGCGACCGCAGGAGCTGGGCGGAGGCCGTGCTGGCCGTGGTGGCACCGCTTCTGGAAAAAGCGGCGCCGCCGGCGGCGCTGGCGCGGGCGCTCGTCAAACTGGCGCAGCAGCATCCGCGATCGCAGCTGGTCCCGATGCTCAGCCCGGCGATCACGAGATGCCTGAAGCACACCGTTGACTTTGGCAAGTCGCCGGACATGAGGAAGCTGCTGCAGGTGAGCAGTCTGACAGCAGTCTTGCGTTGCTTTGTTTGGTTACAGCATAGCGGGTGTGGCGAGATCAAGGGAGAGAAAGATGATCGTTCGTTTCCTCTTCGTTTTACGGGCATGGGAATTACGTGTAAAACGAAAAACGTGCCTTTACTGTCGATTCTATAGTTAGTTGAGCGACTGATGACGACTTACGATAAGGAAGCGCGAATGTGCATAGTTATAATGACGGTTACATTTACGTTGCGCGTAGGTGTTCATTGCCGCTTTGTACGAGAACAACGACGGCGAGCAGGCGATCAGGGACTACATCTCGTCGGTGCACGGGCCGGGTAGCGATTGTCCGCACCCTCGCATACTTCCCAATCTCGTGTCCATCTGCGTCGCGGCCATATTCCACAGGCAAGTTTCGCCCGAGTTACACTTTGGAACTGCAGGATATTCGCGTAGTTTGACGACGAGATTCTCAACGATATGTTGATTCCAATTTTCGCAGATTCGAGGTGTCGAGTCGCGCGTCATCGAACGAGGACAAATCGCCGCCGTTGCCGCCGTTGCAGTGTTATCTGCTCGTCCTGAATATCGCGTAAGTGTTTCGCGCTCACTATAGGCAAACGAGCCCGACGCGGGCGCCGCTCGCAGCCCCTCCGTTCTGGCATTCGAAATCCCCCTTCGGTCCTTCTAAACGCGTCTCACTTTATCGGGGAAAAACGACATTGCAGATCGGAGTACACCGACTGGCGTCCGGGTCTCGGGGCACTGCTACAGCCGGTCCCGTTCCCGGAAGAGGCTCTGGCCGTGAGAGAGGTGCAGGAGTCCGTGCTGATGTGCGTGATGCAACGACTGGCGAAAGACCCGAGGTGCACGGTGCATCGCGTCCTGCTGCCCGTCAGAGAACCGCGTCCAGGTTGGATCCACATCGCCGCGCCGTCCAGCCCGGCCTGTCCAGATCGCGGAGAACTGTTCGGCGAGATGGTGAGATTCTATTCAGATTCCGTTTCTCTCTTTCACGAAGACTGTGTCACATTTTTCCCTTCGTATAATTACATTTCGTAGACAGATTTTAGTGTGGAGTTTCCACTAGATTTTAGGCTATTATTATTAAAACGCGTTTTTTTTTGGCTTCTGAGAATTTTAATTACAAAAGATGATGAAATTTGAAGGAGCGTTTCGCGCGTGCGGAAAGTTTCCTTGATGTTGAATCTTTAATTAGATTCCCCGCGAAGACCAAATTCGAGAGGCAAAGACTCAGTCTTCATAATATATACATATATATCTTTCTTTAATCTCGTTCTTTCCCGCGTTTATATTCGGGTCGCACGTGGCGAGAGATATAAATATCTAACGGCGAAATAGAGAGAATACGTGCGGATACGCTGCAATTATCGCGCTTATCGGCGCAACGGCATCGAATTTATCCGCACGTGAAACGATTATGGTGTATTCAGTAGCGTAATCTCGCGAGCCAAGCGTTTCGAATTGCGCCTCTCCGGCCTCCGGTGCGATAACACACGCCGCGGAGTATAAGATCCGTTTTGTTCAGAAACAAATCGTCCTCTCCCTCCCCCCTCCCCTCCCCTTCCCCTGCGAAGGAGGGTCCCGAGGCAGCAGCGACGATTATTATATTCGATTGGAGGTCCACCTAAATATTCATGAATCGCTCTCTTGATATGTACGTACGGGCGTCTTCAATGTGGACCCGTATTGACAGCATCAATTCCAATCCTCTCGGAAATAACCGCGGAATCGAATCGCCACAATCCGCGCCGGAATTAATGAAGTCTGTCGATTTGATCGCGAGGAACAGGAGGATGTCCGACGATCCTTGCAGCCGAATAAATTCCATTCTCGATTACATTAGGAGATCGTATAATTCCACCGTCGATTCCGTCATCGGGGAATTTTAACGAGCGGATGGAGAATTCGCGATACGTTGCCTACATTTCGAGTGAAAATTCAAGCCAAGCGTTTGGACTGTTTCTCCGTCGTGTTTCGTTTATAGAATACGCATTAGAGACACGAGAGAAAGACTCGCGCGAGATATACGTTATAAACAGCGCGTTCTCGACAGCTCACGACTCTGCTGGCGTGCTGCTGTCGGCGGAAGAGGTTCATCGCGTCCCTGCTGAAGCAGGCGGGCGACGATTGCATTCTGCTGGCGGTGCGGGGCTGCGACGCCGCGCAGGAGGCGCTCTGCCTGATGCTCGAGTGGCGTTTACTGCCGAACGAGGAGGCGAGGCTTCAGATCGTCAACGCGCTCGAGTCCACGGAATCCGGGAAGGAGCGCTACGCCGCTCTCTGCCAGAGGCAGAAGAATCTGCAGGAGCTGGTAAGCGAATAAACGAGTCGTATTTCCGGCATGAAGAATCCGGCCGTCCCTTCGCGCTTTGTACTTTTTTTTTTCTATAATGTCCATGACAAATCGCTGATAAAATCTGTCGGATTCTAAAAAGCGATTCTGTATAACGTATGTACATATATATTCGACCTCGATCTCGCCAGCAACAAAAGGGCGGACCCCGGAAACTGACGCTACCGGTACGCGCGACTGACGCCGACGTCGCCCTCCTGCTCGGCGGTCGTGCCCTCGGTAATCTCGAATGCCTCAGCCTGGCCTTCACCTCCGTGACGTCCGCGTGCGCGGAACAATTGATAAAGTTGCCGGCGCTGAGATACCTGAACCTGTGGGCTACGCAGTTCGGCGACGCCGGCCTACAGATGATCAGCGAGCATCTGCAGAAGCTGCAGGTGCTGAACCTCTGCGAGACGCCCGTGTCCGACAAAGGCATCTCCACATTGGCCTGTGAGTATTTCTGACTACTCAAATTGAAGTTGAAGTTTCAATGTGATTTGATGATTTAACTTTTTTTATATACATTTGAATTTGATAAAATTAATCTTAAAAAAATATTTTATATGGAATGAAAACTGTTTAATTATTTTAATGTATATCAATGTATACCTTAAGAAGCGTGTAAAAAATATATAGAAAATATTAGAGTGCGAATATTGCATGCGAGATAAAAATTAAAAATATATTTTAATATTAACCTTCAAATGGCACAAGAGTGCGAATTCGCACCGCAAACATTTTCGAATGGTTGACATTTGCACAAAGATATCAGTCGCGGCACCAGTGTTCCATTAGTGGGTGCTCGAAAGAAGTGTATCATTTGAAGATTAAATTCCAACTAATTTTTATTTTCAAGTTTTCGTTTATTCGACGTTGAGACTTAGATTTCGGTCTGTCGTTCGAAGAAAGTCTTATCGCTTTGTTGCAGCATTAACCAGCCTAAGGAAATTGAATCTGAATAGCACGAAGCTGTCGGCTCAGACGTTCGAGTCGTTAAAGAAGCGGCTGCCGGCCCTGCAGGAATTCGACGTTCGATACACGGAGGCCTGGTGACCCGAGGTCACGTCCGGCACCTCGCCCATCGGCGGTAGCGATCGCCGTGACGTGAAAACGAAGAAGCAACGCTGAGGTGCTTGGTCGTTCCCAGAAGAAGATTCCAGAGACACGTCACGAGGTGACGTTTCGTATTCTCGGTGTAAATCAATTCGATTGAATATCGAGCACTCTGGGCGCGATAAATTCGTTCGTATTGCTTCGATTTTCCTAGTACGCGACGTTCTCGAACGGCATAACGATCGCTGAAAGCTACTGGGATCTTTGCCAGCGAGGCAAACTTTCCAGAGGGACGGAAACGAAGTCTTCTACACCGTGCAGGATGAGAGTGAAGACCTTTTACCGTGTTTTTATCTCGCTACTTCCGGTTTAATTGATCGATGGATTATTCTTTTCAGACGGCGATAAGTACGCGCGATGGATCGACGACTATCAATATAACCGCGCCACGTTCCATTAAACGTCTCTTCCATTTTTCAACTGATATTATTTACGCGAGACGTCAGGTCAAGGTTTTTCTTCCGCAAAACTCGCGCTAGTTGGGATACCTCGATGTGCCCGCGACGAACATTGCTTCAAAAGCGTTCCTGCCGCGATCGAGACGGGAGACTCGCGGAGGAACATTCCAGCATCGCGAACTCAGACATCACGTTTCCAGGAAAGACGCGCATTCGTTTGAATAAATATCGGCGAGCGACAGAACCGTCTCTCGGGTATATTTGCATAGAATTCCATTCGAGACACACGCGAGACGGCACGTGTAACGATCGGAGAGAGTCGCCGCGAGCGTCAGAGTCGGGGAACGCGAGTCGTTCGCGCGAGTGAGTCGTCTACCTGGGGACGCCGAAGGGAGCATTTGCATAGACGCGCATGTATCGCGCCCGCCTCCGACGTTTCCGATCGAAAACTGATCGCTAACAGTCTTAACTTTCGCGCGACTCCAAAGGCCAGTTTTGTCGAGCGTCAACTTTAACAATAACTTCAGCGAGTCCTTCCTCCATCCGTTTCCTATAGCTCTGGGAAAAGGTTACTTATTTTCGCTCGTTTTTACGCTGTACGTTTTAAAACGTCAGAAGCGTAATGCATCTTCCTCCTCTCATTCAGTTCCCAGTGTCTCTTTCGTACACGTGTATGTACACTAACGAAGATTACAAATATTGCCGTTCGACTTTTAGTCTCGAGTTATAAGTCGAACTTATCAATTCGCGCCGATGTTGAAAGTTGAAAGTCCGTTTCGATCCGCGTCACGAGAAGATTCTCTCTGCTAACGGGGAGTGAAAGCTGCGACGTCAGTGAAAAAGAAATAGAATAAAGTTATTTCTGGCGAGTAGCTTCGCGTAATGAGAGCCTGTTCCTGCCTGCAATCTGGCTTCTCGTGCAAGACAAGAAAAATCGTCGGACTCTTCACCAAATCGTCATCCGATAGACGATGCTGATCACAAGAGAGTCCTGGCGGATAACCAGCGGACAACCAGCGAAGATCACGTTGGTGACGACAATGATATCGCGACGATCCATTCCTCGCGCGATCTCCGACGCGAAACGAAGACTGTTCCCAATCGTGTGTCAGTTGCTGGATCGCAGCCGCCAATCGATTCCTCTTGCGTGAAGTGTCCTTTTCCGTCAGGGAGGGGGGGGGGGGAGGGAGGACACACTACCGACACTTACCCCTTTCCGCTCGAGGCGTGCCCAACTGCCTTAATCAGCGAGTTCTGAGCGACCACTGCCACAACGCGTCGCGTCACCAAGCGCGACTTTTACTCTAGCAAAATGAAGGGGAAGCGAGGCTTCGTATAGCGTCCGTCGCGCACTCCGTCGCGAGGTCGGCAAACGACCCCCCTCCCGCGTTTTTACGCGTTCAGACGGGAAGCTTTCCGGGAGCCGCGGACGACGCGGACTCGCGCGCGTGCATTTCGTTCCCTAGTGTAAATAGATAGGTATAGACCGTTAAGGATCTCGTCTCCCTCTCCCGTTTCTCCTTCGATTAATTAGATAGATTTTAATAATTTATTCTCTAGCTAGAATCTTCTCGTATTTATATATATTACGATAATACTACACATGTATGTCGCACGATCCAACTCGTACTAGCGTGAACACGCGTTTAGGGGGATTAGTCGATATCTCGAGTTTAGAGCGCCGGCAAGAGAGAGAGAGAGAGAGAGAGAAAAAGAAAAAGGGTGCATCCCTCGAAGAATAGCAGGATTCGGCCGTCTCGTCACGGGAGTCGCGGCGATGGCGATCGACGGGTTTCGCGAAAAGAAAAAAAACAAATCTCGTCTCGATTACTGTAAAATGCCGCAAGGGAACAAGCATTGTAAGAAGACTGTTTACGTCAATTTCAATAAGGATCATTAACTTAGGGAGCCACGAATTAATTACTCGAGTTAATTCCTCAGCGTCACGCAACGTCTGTGAGCGAAGCGAATAAAAGGAATTCGAATTTAATAATACCTCACAGCGTCCGTTCCGTTACGCCGTTCCGTTGTCTCTCACGTCTCCGCGAGATTCGCTATCTCGCGCCGGTATACTTACTTGGCTTTCGCGCGGAAAGCTCAAGAGAAAAAAGGTTTCTCTTTAAGTTCTATCCTTAAATCATTTCCTCGCATGTAATTTCTAGCCGTTGCCGTTTTATCGGTGAAAAAAAAGAATCTATTAAAACATACTCTGTTAGACGTGTTACGAGAATGATCGGATGATTCAGCGTTAAATTATTAATAATCGTATCTTTCTTTGACATTTTCGTACGAATAAACTGTTTAATCGAAAAAAAAAACATTATCTGCGTATATTGCCTGCCGCTTCTCGACAATTCCCATCCTAAATATCACTTCATTAACTAATTATCCTTCCAGAGATGGAAAACGAATAATATTAATGTTCTCGGTAAGCTTATGGTTTGTGATATTACGCAATGGACGAGTGAAGCGATTAAACGAATAACGGTGCAATTTACGTAATGACGATTATTACTTTATTTTGCTCTATTAAATACGAAAATAACTTTTATGCAAGTTGCACCTTAGAGACATACAAATAAATGCAAGATCATTAAAATCATTATGGTTCCATATACTACAGTTAACGTACATACATATTAATCGATTTACATTGTGACTCTGTATTATTCTTTACGTTTGCACAAGGTAAGTACGTTTAATTCTACAGTGATGTTGAAACTGAAATAATTTAATTTTTCTAAATGCAATAAAAATTGTTTAACTGGAGAAATATTAAATAGGAGAATTACATATATTCGTCATTTTGTGGAATATTAAATATCTTTGTTACAAGATATCTATAGATATATACTATATATAATATACAAAATTTATCATAAAATTTTGAATTTACGCAAATTGAGTTTATTTAAACGCGTCAAAGATGCGCTATTTTGACGTTTTATTGTTTAATTATAATTCGCTTGTGGTTCCACGATTATTTGAAAATTAAAATTACAGAGATTTAGATTCGATCGTCGCACTCGTCATTTATTCGTTGTTACGACAAAATCATCGAGAGCCTGTTTTAGAAGTCGTAATTCATTCTGCGTTGTGTTATTTGTTGTTGATACTTGTCAGTAATCTCCGCTTGAATTTCTCTCTTCAGATTATCAGGTAACTGATCCCACACGGTCTGAGGCACGGTATCTAAAAAATAACGTTAACTTCTTAGCTGTAAACGTCACAATTATAATTTTGACCTTAAAATGTCATGCGGATTTTCCTATTATATTGTTCCGTTAAAATATATTATTATTTATATTATTTATATTATTATATTATTATTTAATTATATTCTGTTAAATTATAGTATATTATTCCGTTAAATTAAATGTTACATTTCTATTGCATATATTTCTATTACATTTTTGATTGTAATTTAAGTCTCTGATGATGATACGTTAGGTTTGCGCTTTGTAAAAATTGCTATCGGGATTGCTCGCATTACCTGTGCACTTGTACATTAAATCCGACCAGGTGATCATCTCCTGCGAGAAGCAATAGACACCTAGTTTACCACCCTGCAGGGTCGAGTCGAACACGTTCCCGGAATCGGTTACCAGCTGCGTACCCTGATACAGCCAGAATCTGATCAGGCCGATCTTAGGTCTGTGCAACAGATGCCACCTGTACGACACCCTTGGCTGCCAGCCGAGCTTCCTCGGGTCCTTCCACAGGACCCTCACCTGATTGGGCGTGTCTTCCTTGTGCCAGAGACTGTTTCGCAGCATCTCGCCCGGTCCGGTTTCGGACTGAACGAGCTTCAATATAATCCCGGGATCCGCTTCGGCGCGGAACGGGGCTGGTTCCCAGTAGACCTGCTCGCCCTTCTTCCAGTAAACAACGTAAAAATGTCGATTATCCTGATAGGAAAACACAAAGCCCACGAAATCGTCGTCGTCGTCGTGGTTATCGATGTAGAAGGTTCCCTCGAAGTCAACGTTACTCAGCTCATCCGGGCCTTTGTAAATGAGGAAAACGATGAATAAGAAATTAATTAATAATCAATTACGAGCTTAGTTTTTTATATATCCGTTGAATTCGAGCACATTATTAGAGGGCGATTTGAAATTTTTATGACGTATATATAAGTGTCATTTTCATGTTTTTTTGTGACAGATACAGACTCACCTATCGCGATTCCGGGGTCGCTGTTAAGAAGCTGTTGAATCTCAGCACCTTGATGGTGAATTTTCCATTGGGGATCCTGCTGCGAGGTACCGTGTGGATCGAGAGCGACCGTAAAGTATTTACGAAAATCTGTTGCCCATATTAAACTGTTATTGGGACAGTTATCGTAAGTATTGATAACCGTGTCGTTGTCATTATCGTTCCAGCATGCATCGCCAATTCTGTCGTCTATGTGCAAGCAAAATACGAAAATATTACTCTATACGCTGTCCGAATAACTTCCTTTTCCGCAATGAATAATATTAATAATAATCTTTCATAGAAGGATATTACGATATCTTGTTTAAAATCAAGAAATTTTCAATGTGACTTCATGTTCTAATATAAAAATTTTATTTCTTCTTATAACGTAGAAAATATCAGATTACAGTCTAAACGCTCTCAGAAAAGAGTACGTTGAAAACTTACGATTAAGGTCACGCTGATCCGGATTGTAGACGTAAGGGCAATTATCGATCCCGTTGGGTACACGATCTCCGTCGATGTCGTCGTCGCACTCGTCGCCGATGCCGTCGTGGTCGACGTCGTTCTGCCCGGGATTCGCCACGTCCGGACAATTGTCCTTGTCATCCTGGACACCGTCCCTGTCGCGATCCGCGTTGGTGTCGCAAACGTCCCCGACGCCGTCGCCGTCGATATCCCTTTGGTCAAAATTGCCAATGCCAGGACAATTGTCACAGGCGTCGCCGATGCCGTCCGCGTCGGTGTCGCGCTGATTCGGATTCTTCACCTTGATACAGTTGTCCTGATTGTTGTGTATACCTGAATGATATTCCTTTATCAGCGAAATTATGAAGTAGATTTGCAATCGTCGATAGCTTCAATTAGTAGCCATTCTCTACTCGTAAAATAACGAAGAAATATATGGGACGTGGCTTTTTATCTGGCATTTCTTATTATTTCTTTTTGCTTGTATTTAATCCGAATCTGCGTTTTAAATGCAAACAAAGATTTACCATCATCGTCCAAATCGTCATCGCACGCGTCGCCCGCGCCGTCGTCGTCATAGTCCTCCTGATTCGGATTCCAATTCGTCGGGCAATTGTCGCAGGCATCGCCGATCTTGTCGCCGTCGCTGTCCAGCTGATCCGGATTATAAATGAGCATACAATTGTCGGTCAGATTCAATATGCCGTCGTTGTCGGCGTCGTCGTCACAAGCGTCGCCGGTACCGTCCTCGTCGGCGTCCTCCTGGCCGCTGTTCGGCACCGTCGGACAATTGTCAGCGTAGCAATGACGGTCGTGACAGCGAAGGCTTCTGTCGGGGATGCCGTCACTGTCGGTGTCGGGACCGCAGACGTTCCCGTTTCCGGCCCAACCCACGCGACACTGCAAAAGATTTCGATTGAATCGGTCGCGCTTCAATCAGTAAAATTAGATAACTCGATATAATTAAAAACCACGAAATTAGAAATTAATCACAAGTTATTATAATTACAAAAATTTTAAAAAATTTACAAAGATAAGATCAGTTATTTTTCATTAATTTTCTAACATCTATATTTATTCCACTAAGCTTATATTTAATATTCTTCGTGATAAGTTTCCGTGTGGCGATCGTGAAGGCGAAAAGCAGCGCGTCGACTTTCTGTGCCAAAAACTCATGTTCAAACCCATCCAGAACAATATAAGTCGATTTGAAAGTGATCGCTACCTCTGAGAAGACAACGGCAAACCATCGAGAAGTAACTCTGTCAATCTCTTCTAATTGTAAGTCGTTTGGAATCAGCGTTAAAACTCTCATAGATATGAGATATCTACGAATGTATGCAGAAGAGATCGCCTACACGTTTACAAGCGTTTGGCATGCGAAGCAGTATCCTTCTTTAAAAGCTACTTGCGATTTTATTATTGCATGTGCATACAATCTGTATGATTTTCCCCGTGGAATATTTATAAATCATAACTAATCTATAAACGTTCTATGGAGAAATTATTCTCGAGAAATATCTTTATATAGCAATATCATACGTATACTTTTTTTTATCCGATATTTTGCAGCTTTTATTTGCAGCTGAAATTATTCCTGAATCACATAGATCCAAGTATTCTGTATGAATTTCGATCTTTCGTCAGTTTTCATTGGATGACACATAAAGGGGACGCTCACCTTGCATGTATATTCGTTCGCGTACATGGCAATGCAATAGGCATTGACATCACAGGCCGTTATCAGATCCGGGCAGACGTCATGGTGAAGATGACATCCCGTCGTTTGATTGCCGACGTAACCACTTTTGCACGAACCGCATCTGTAGGATCCCTGAAAGAGCAGAGTGCGACATTTGAAACGTAGAAACGAAAGATAGATTCCAGCACAGTTAAATGGATCTATTCTCACCTCCGTGTTAATACAATCCGAATAGGGATCACATCCGCCGTTGTTGATCTCGCACTCGTTTACGTCCTGGCAGATCTGTTTTCGCGTTCTGGCCATCTCGACACCGACGCCTTCCGTCATCGGCCCCGTGTAACCTCTCGGGCATCGGTCGCATCTGTATCCAGGATGGAGATTGATGCACCGCACTCCGGGATGACAGGGTCGCACCAGCTCGCATTCGTTCGCGTCGAGGCAGACCGTGCCGTTACCCACATACCCCAACGGACATGAACCGCATCTGGATCACGTATTGAGATTGACAAGAACCATAAAATACGCGTATTCGAATGACCCATTCTATGCGGAAAAAAATATAGACTATAAGAGACTAGAGAATATAAACTTGGAGAAAAAGCTGAGCGTAGAAATCTTTATATTTTTTTATCTCAAAGGACATAGGAGGATAAGCATGTGAGTTCTACCCCCAGTCGGATCTAGTCGAGATTTTAACTATATTTTAACTCCAGTCACCATTGGTATATATGTGTTATTGCCCCAAAAACATATATCTCAAATATGGTTTCTATGGGAGTTACGAGGATATAAAGGATAAACGAAAAAAAAATTTTTTCGATAACGACTTGACCGATTTTGATGAAAAAAATTATATACATGGGGTTCAATGGAATAATGTTTAAAAAAAATTAAGAGTCAATTGTGTCAAATGGAAATTGTTTTAAAAAATTGTTAAATTTTTTTTGAGTTTTTTTTAATGAGATGCGATTGACACACTACTATTGTTAATAAAAGAAGCTTTAAGTACTTCAGTATAACGTAAAAAATTTTCGAAATGATTGAAAGAGTAATACGTAGTTAAACAAATTAAATTTCTCAATGGTGCGCGTGCTCTGATCGCGTTATGATCGCGCGTGATGAGGGAAGCTTGTGACAGTTGTGACAGCGTGAGATCCCCTCCACCCCATCGACATATAGAATGGACTGCTGATGACAGTGATGAGACTTCTACAGTCTCTACCCTTATCATCACTATCATCAGCAGTCCATTCTATATGTCGATGGGGAGGATCTCACGCTGTCATGTAAAAAATTTTCAAAATTATTGAAAGAGTAATACATAGTTAAACAAATTAAAGTTCTTGATGGTGCGTGTGCGGTGCTCGCGTCATGGTCGCGCGCGATGTGGGGAGCTTGTGACAGTGTGAGATCCCCCCCATCGACATATAGAATGGACTGCTGATGACAGTGGTGAGAGTAGAGACTCTAGTCAATGGTGAATTATAGTTAAAATCTCGACCGGATCCGGCTGGGGGCAGAAACTCACATGCTTATCCTGCTATGCCCTTTTTACATCAAAGGTTGTTGATTGCGTAATTTTGAGAAACGAGTTTTTCTTAAAAACAAGTTTTCATGCTATTACAGAGAGAATTCATTTCAGTAAAAATTAGATAAAATCCGAAGAAAATATATGCTCGTGAAACGTTTACTTGAAATACGGTGGACTATGAGTGGGGTAGCATTTGACTTCCGGGTGACACGGGTGATGGTCGCAGGGGTTTCTTATCCTCTCACATCTTTCGCCGTCGCCGACGTATCCGCTTGGACACCTGTCGCATCTGAAAAAAAAAAAAAACAGAATTACTCAAATTTGTACAGAGGCTCTCATGAAACTTATACATGTATACATATATCATCATTAATTAAGATGTCATTTTGAATTGTCAATTTTATACAGACTTTCGTCTTATTCTCTATCATAGATTTATATAATTGCTGTAGATTTGGTGAGACGATTTCTTACCTGTAACCAGCGTCGTCGTCATCGTAACACCGCACCCCCTGGAAGCACGGCCGTTGGATGCAGGTGATGACGTGGATTTTGGCGCAGACCCGTCCGTCTCCGGAGTAACCGTGTCGACAGGGGCCGCACTGGGGTCCGCTCGGTGTGTTACGGCAATCGACGCCGGGGTAGCACGGGGAGTTATGGTCGCACGTGGACGGCGGCGGTGTCACTACGGAATTACCGGGATCACGGCTCGAGTGACGAGTCAATTGCCAATTTTCGGGGGATTTTCGATAGCCGGTCCTCCCAATACGCGCCCAATGCGCACCGTCGAGCGGGCCCAGAAAATTATGCGACGGCCCAGCGTGTCGTACGTGCACGTGCAAGTGGTATATATATGTATACATATGTATATATACGTGTGCTTAAAGAGATCGACTTTAGATCGACGTCGCGGATCCTGCGCGTTCTTGACCTCCTTAGAATAGAGACAGTGTAATAGGGATAACAGTGACGCACTTGCAAAGCTGTCCATCCTAATTTCAAATTCTAATTTCTGATATCGAAACATTTATCTAAAGAAAGAAAAAAAGAAAGAGAAGAGAGAAAGCGCAAGTAAAATTTTTCTCGATTATACCGCAGCAGGATCTTCGTAATAAATTGTAAATCTGTCATCGACAAGGACGATTAGCTCGGAGAAATAAACGACGTTTAATTCTTTGCGGATACAAATATCGCGTTTTAAATGCTTAAGGTCCCGGTTAACTGCCCACATATCGAGAAAGAGATATCTAAATGCAAGTATGTGCTTATAGATTGCGCAACGCAAGAACATAAGAGTCACAACAAAGTTGAATTTTTTCTAACAACAGGCATTTATTGCGTTGTAAGATTGCTTAATACAACTCGTTGCATATAAATAGGTATAGTCTCTCCGCTGACAATTGCCACGTACAGATTAAGTTCAGAGGGTGTGAAGGACGACGCGCGTGAGATAGATTAATAAGACTCATTCAACTGGCATTACGATGCGGTTTTGGCTAGCTTCTAAGTTAAAAGAACTGTTATTTTTCGAGCACATGTCCTTTCAATACGACGGAACGTCACTCACCGGTACGACACGCCGAGCAGTTTTCGATCAAATGACGAAGATGCTGGGTTTCCATCCTCTGCAAAACGAAAAACGATGAGTCCGTAAGTCCTTCAAGTTGCACATGTATATATTTTTTTAATAATTGAATTTTTTTTTATAACGTTAACTGTTCCTTCTGCCGAAATATTTTAATAATAAATAAACACATATTAAATATTAAAAGTATTTTTATTTAATTAAATATAATTGAAAAGAAATATAACGTGTTTTGAGATTCTTTTTGTATTTATCTTAATACGAAATCAAGGTATTAATTTGAGAATCAAAAATACCAATTCACATACAGTGAAGAAATAGCAATAAAGCATGCCTAACTCACATTTAGTTCCAGTTCCCTCCAGAGCTTTCTGGTAGCGTTAATTAATTCGTTCAAGGCTTTCACGATCCGAGTGTCGGTCTGACATTCTGGAAAACACCTCCCGTGAGAACGCGTTAAACGACTTATTTAAACGTCCGCCTTATCTCACTCACCCTCTTCCAGACTCTGTATTCCGATGTCGCCTCTCCTGGGCTTCCTGTTACCGGATTCATCCGATGAATCCATGTCCGTCTGATTCGGATAGGGGTACCCATCGTGCGTGTTACCGGAGTACGGACTTCGACCAGGTCGCTTGGGATTGCGAGGTTTATACTCAGCAGACTCGTCTGGTATCAAAGAATTTTTGTCAGAATCATGCGGACTCCATCCGTCAGGTTGTTTGTTAGAACCTGATTGAGCGGGTTTAGTGAATCCAGGTTTCTTAGGACGTTTAGCGGGAAATGCCGGAGACTGCGACGTGAATTGTGGAGATCCGTTCGGATAGTCAAGATTGTCCGTTTCATCCGATCGTTCAGGTTTATCGAAGCTATAATCGGGTTTCGAAGTTAGTTGATTGTTAGGTCGTTTAGTGGGTCCAAATACGGGTCGTTTAGTGGGACCAAGTACAGGTCGTTTAGTGGGCCCAGTTTGATACGGTCTTTTGGGAAATTTTGAAGATTGCGGAGTGATTGACGAAGGTCGAGATCCGTCTGGATAATTATGATCGTCTGTTTCGTCCGATTTTCCGGTTTGAATAAACGGATTGGCAGAGCCGTATGGATCGTATTTATTTGGCTTGCCTTTGCCTCCCGGATGTCCCGCGTGATCGCTCGGAAGGCCGTGGTTGTCCTTCTTATCGGAAGGTTTCTTGTGATCCCAGGGATGTTTCGCGCTACTGAAAGATGACACACCGTTATCCGATACACTCGACGCCCCTTCGTCAATTCCGTCACTCGAGTCGGTGTCAGGTCGATCCATAGGTTTCTTTTGATCGTCCTCATCGGAATCGATGGGTCGTGTTTTCGTATCGGATAACGAAGGTTGCTTCATACCCGTTAGATTTTCAGGGCATTGCTCCTTTCTCAGCACCTCGGTGATGGTTGACGTCTGATACACCTTTATCCGGCATTTTCGATCTCTGAACTAAAAGAACATTTTGAAGTCTTTGTTAAAAATTTGTTAATAAATTAATACTAATCAAATATGTTTTAATTAAATAAATCAGTTAGATAGAATATGAATATATTGCATTTGATATCCATACAAAAGAATTGTATATAATATATATATTGTCGAGAAAAATTAACAATTGTATTTTTAATACTGTCAAAATCAACACGAATTTAAAGAATAATTTTTACTTTAGAGATGAAAAAAAATAAAAATACATGAGAATTGTCAAGAATAGAAAACAATTGTAATTACGGCATTGCATAAAGTCGGAATGTTATTACATTATTATGCTCTTGACAGAAATAGGGCGCGAATAATTCATTGAAACGAATTCAATTCATCCGAGTAGTCAGGGATTGTGTCTGGGTTGGGTAAGCCAACCAGGTGCACGTAACAGAAGCAACTAGCTTAGGTCTCGTCAACCATATTTGGAAAGACGTCGTCCCACGTTTGTGGACGTCACGAGCAGCAGGTAAATAAGAAACTGCCGTACGATCGTGCAGCGAAGAAAGCAGCAGCGATAAATAATATCGTGCGAAATTGAATTGACGCGAAAAAAACAAGCGGAAATTTCTTTTTATAGATTTAGCGTTCAAGAAGCGACTTCGGACAATGTCTTCGCGTTTAAATTAAGAATAATAAAAAAAAAAATATGTCCACGACTTATCTAAGCTAAGACCGTTGCGAAAAGTATATTCTGTGCGGAAGAGGCAAAAACACTTACTACTTCCACGGACGGGTTGTCCTCGGTTTCGAATATATCGCGGAAAGTTTTCTTTAACGGTATGGAACCCGCGTAAATACAGTCGACGAACATGTCCACGCGAGTATTAGGTTGCGCCTGATGCACCAGCATAATCAGACTTTTCATAGGGGTGTTCACCGAGAGGCTGTCCACTTTGACGTGCGAGGCGCTACGTCGACCGGATTCATCGAGGCTCTCGAGTATAACTGGAACGACGAGCATTAAGAGTTGTAAATAACCGCAATGTGAAAATTTGCAGGAGACCCGCGATTCAGGTAAATCCGTTTCGCTCACCGCGTTTCGTTCGTCGATCGACCAGAAGCACCAGTTTCGTTTTCGTGCCTTGATATTTCACGGCCAGCAGGGTCTCGATCGAACCGCCGGATTGCCTCTTCTTTTCTTTGATGTTGGACTTTGATAACGCGATAATGAACTCATCGCTGTACCAGGCATCCTGCAGGCTCGCGGTCAGAGCTGTCGTAAGGCGACAGGATAAAAAGAAAAGAATATAGCATAAGTAAAAATAATCCTTCGTCGAATAAACCGCTCAATTACTAATTTATTAATTAGAAAGTTGTAGTTTATTCGCGTTGTTTGATATACGCTTAAAAAAATATAATATAAAGAATTCTGCGATAAAACAAGAGTTGAGCGATCAAAAGTTGATCGCTCAGTCAACCACTCAGGCAACAAGAGTTGCACCTAGCCGTGGAGATGTTTCACCGATCTCACGTTACTACCGGGTTTCTTGTCGCGCCAAGAATGGTCTTCGACAGTGCAGTCTAAGAGAAACGCGCGGAGAAAATAGCGGAAGAAATATTTTATTTTCGCGAGAAGAGGACGTGGAATCGGAGTAACACGTTCGTCATTAATTCGTCTCAACATGGAATTGCCCTCCCGTAAATATATTCGTCACTTTCCTAAAATAATCAAAACCTTTACCTTCGTCGGATATGACGCTACCATCGACGGCGCAGACAACCAGCAGCCCGAGGATCAGCAAAATCGGTAGCCGCATCCTGAACGCGATCTCGACACGCACACTCCGCGCGAGTATTCAGTATCGTCCGTAGCCGGTTGATTCCCTGAGAATTGGAAAGTGAAACACGAATTCCCTGCGATTCCCTCTGTACCACTCTCTCGTCTCGCGGGATCGCGGTGCGATGGATTCTGACGGATACGACGGCACGCGCGCGGATGCAGAAGGCACGGCCGCCGACTGGAGCGCGGATGCGGACCGTCCGCGACTTTATACGTCGCCCACGAAGACGGCTTTACGAACGAGATTTTGTGCCGCCTGATATGCAGCAAGAGAAAACACTGATGAATTAAGATAAATCAGGATCATTATTATTTTATTATTCTTTATTATTAAACGGATTGCAAACTGTGATTGCATCTCTAAAGGAAAAGAATAGGACAAGACCGTGACAGGTTCTCTTTGGGATATAAAATTAATCTCGCAAACAAACGATGGAAATAAAAAGATAAGAATAAAGAAATAAAGTTCGCAAATAAAACCTTTATGCGCGAATGTATAATTAATTTATAATTAAATTGAGAACGACCGGGAGAGCAGGAGAGAAGAATTAATTATGCTTATCCGTGGAAAATATTTCATATATGAAAATGAATTATTTAATTAAATGTATGTTACTTTTGTGTGAAATTTACATTTTGCTGCAATAGTAAACGCGCTTGATTAAATCAATTCTACAATTGAAAATGGATAGTGGAGTAAGCAGTATTATTGCCGTATGATCTGGTCGAATGATTAGTCCTGATATCATCAATACATTACTCCGGTATTATTGTGTGCACCCGCCCACGAGCTGTTCTTTCAACGATATGAAATAGTCATAGCGGAAAGGCGCGTCAGAGCTGGCGCTAATATAAATTAAACGCTTCCTTCTACGGTGACACGAGGAACTTCTCGGCGAAATCGATTAATATGCAATACACTCATTCGCACATTAGCATACCGTGTTATTTAAATTTTGTATATATATATACACCTATAAAACTGTCACCACATCGCGATAATGTGTACAGACAGGTCGCAACAAGGAAATTAATTCTTATACGAATTAATTATTATTCTATATAGTAATTTTCTGCGCTCATAACTCCGACTTTTATAATTACGCAGTGATTTCTTTTTCCATAAGTAAAAACGCGTCTCTCCAATCTCGGAGAGAGTTCCTCTTACGGGAGTTTAGGTCTTTCCGATGCGACGGACCTTGCAACAGGTATGTAACAATGTCGCTGTGGTGTGCCAGTTACGCGTGTGTGGGAAGTGGTCCCACCTACACAACCACACCAGTTTCAAACCGTAGACACGCTGCAGAAAGCTTAGTTTTCATGGTGATATACACGGTGTCTCCAAAAAAAATTTTATTTCATGTATCATTTATCCGAAATTTAATCATCGAGTTCGATGTAGTCGAACGTTAACTAAGAGACGATGTACGATCGAATCTATATATCAATGTAATCCTGCGCGTAAGTAGTGTCCCGACGTTAAACATACGACAACTTTAGGTATTTGCGATTTATGCAAATTACTAAGTTTCTTCGTATTTCTATTAACTCTTTTCAGGTTTCGTCGAACACCCGATCGACGATCGACGACGATTCTAATTGCGATCAGGTTGATTTGTAACATCCGGGGGATCCTGCAAATTTACGGGCGGGAGATAATCGCCTTCTTCTCAATCGACGTTCAACGTAGCGACATATATTTTGCTTTTGCGCTTCGACACGTGACATACCACATTTTTCGTCCACGCGATACACGTGCCGTTGCGAACGCGCGGAACGAAAGGGGCCGCTTTGGACCGCTGCCGTCATTTCGTCCTCGTTATTAACTGCGCTTCAGCCGTGTCGGATGCTGACCGCGAGACTTTGCGCGGCCGCGCCGTATGTACCATGCGATCAATTTTCCATCCTAATTGACCGACATTACGGATAACGCGGGATGTATGCGGGCCGAGTCGCGATGTATGTGCGTAACTCTGGCCCCGTCATGTGTACCAGACCCGGCCACGGAGAGTCACGCAGATTTAACTCAATTCAGCTGGCTCTGAGCTGGCGAACGGCTGCAGAGATGCGTCTGATTCCGGGAAAGACGCTTACGCTCTGACTCCCTTACCTGTTACGAACCGAAATACATTATTACGTGTAACGTACGTATTACGTTACCCACGATTCACGCAGGGACGGCAATCTGTAACATTATACACGTGCATCATATAAATTTACAACAATTACGCACATAAATTACAATTATTTTATTTTTTTATTTACAGAAAACAGATATGGATAGAAACAATATAGGTTGATTACACGAGTTTATCGTTTAAAAGATTTTAAAGTGACGAAAGGAGATTGCGCGTGCGAAAATGCAAACACACACATTTTCTTCGATATATTTTTCCTCCTTATAAAAATATATACGGGAACATAAGCGGTGTATAAATAGCTTACGTAACTTGTTTGCACAACCTTGCGTCGCGAAAGTGTATGTATATATATATATATATATATATATTAAAAAAGAAAGAACACATACCCGACGAAGCACATACGCGGTTGCATTTGCAACGTTTGCTTATGTCGTAACAAATATACGTATAAAATAACTTAGCCTATATAGAGAATCTTTTTACACTTTTAAAGATTCTTATCTAAAACTTCGAAATAAATACATATCTATAGAGACGAACGAATACACACAATTCACTTAGAAAAATCTCCGTGTTTTTTTTTCGTCTTTATCGTGCAATTTCGTCAGAGGATTCTTCATCGCAAGGCGCGATTCGATCGAGGCGCTTTCGTCTCGTCATGCATCTGGCAGAGTAAAACGAGGAACTTTTCGAATTTTCGATAGCTCTGCACCGCACGAGTTCGTGTTTTTTTTTTTCGGATAATATCCGCGCGTGGATGCGACCGTCATGCCGTAAAGCGCATCAGTTACAGCTTCGTAACAGCGCTACTGCTAAAATTTATTTTCGTAAAAAGTACGCAGGTACTCGCCGCGCCAACACCAACGTCCGTCGTTGGTTTAGACTCATCTGTTCGAGCCGACGAACGTCGCATTCATTGTCAATCGAGGAGTTTGACGGATAGAGACAGCGGCGTGACCCGGGTCTCGATGGTGGCTGTACGTAACGGCGCCTAGAACGAAAATAGAGATTTTCGTGGAACCTGTGGAGTTCTGTGTCGAAAGCCCCAAATCTCGTCTAAATCGACGTCTTGAAAGGCGTTTCGGACGTTTTTCTTGAAAAACGCCTTCGCGTGTCTGCTTCAGACATTGAGTCTTCAGATGTTCCCTCTTTCCCCAATCTCTTCAAAAGCAACAACGTGCAATCGCTCTGATATTAATCGCGCTTGGGGAAACATGCGGATGCAATACGCGTGGGAGGGTTTACTTATCAATTAGTACTCGAGATAGCAAATTACCATTACGATCATGCGATGAACGTCTGTTATATGAGATCGGTGGGTTAAAGAGGACCGGCAGGGCTATTATGAAAACGGTGAAAATGGAATCTCTGGCGTACGCGACGATCGGAAGTTCCACAGTTGTGTTGACGGGCCTCAGAAGGGGATGGGACTGAAGCTGTGCCTGAAAATACAGGCAACAGCCAATTGTTAGCTTAGATTAGCTAAATGCGTTAGTAGAAATTAAAACAAAAAAATTAACTTGTTAGTGTAACTTTTTAATTTTTATAAGCAGGCAAGAGAGCGATTGATTTGTGGAAATATATTTCTTTTTCAATCTTTCACGCAGGTACGAATTCTCGCCTTCGCGAGGTGTTAAAATATCTGTTGCGATATCGCACGGACAAACGTGGTATATGCGTTAACGACACGTGAAGCGTGAATAATCGAATTGATATGACGATTACACGAATTCGTCCTGACTCGAGTTCCATTTCACGCTCAAACTGACTATTTTATTAACGTCGGCTGCAAGATCGTTACATAGGCACGCATATTGAATATCTAAATCTTCCATGCAACTTTATCGATTAAATAATTCGATGATTTTATATGAAATGTTATCGTAACGAAGTTAATGATGTCTCGAACTGTAAAGGCTTTATTGAGAATTTATCACCGTTACAATTGGAAACTCCGTTCAATACTTACTCTGTTTCTTTGCCGTATATTAAAGATGCCGTAGATGATGGGATTCATGCTGGAGTTGGTGCACGCGAAGAAGAAAAGAGCTCTCTGAATGCGTGGGTCGACTTTGACGGCCGACGATCGATCGATCCAGTACCTGTTTGCACGCGTTTCGCCGATAAAGATCATTCAGAATCAAAGTGGCGAGTCTCTTAATCCGAGACGTTACTTTTCTTTTTCATAAGAGACAGAATTCGCGTATCTATATGGCCGTGAACCCCGCCGCGTCAAAGTCGTGTGTATCATCAGTATTTTTACGTCTGCACAATCTTGTTCGGCGATATTGTTGACTTTTAGAACGCGTGTATACTACTTATACTATAGTATCGCGATCGATTTTTTAGCCCCGACGGGCAAAATACGGCGGAAATTAAAAAAAAGAGAGAGATCTCGCAGACTTACCAAACGCTCATCACGTAGTAAGGACTCCAGCAGATAGTGAAGACGGCGATAATGGTTATCGTCATTTTTAAAGTGCGTACTCGCGCTCGGCTTAGGAAACCGCACGAGGAGCGACGTATTCTGTCTGCAAGGAATGCCTCTTAGTATATGTCACGATCGCATTCATTACCAAGCGCTAAACGTATTATTAGATCTGTACTTATAGATAAACTTCTCTATTAATTTTTAATGAATTAAGAAGCGCGCGATAATTCTTACAGAGCACGATAAATTACATTCGATATCGTTACCTTCGCCCCTCTCCCTGGATCTGCGGCAGATCTCCATGAAGATGCTGGTGTAAGTGTAGAATATTACGATCAGGGGGAACCAATACATCGCCACCATGCCGAACAAGCTGTACGAAACTTCGTGTATGTACGACGGGAAGATATTGAACGTTATGCATTGGGTATAACAGGGGTAATTCGGATGCGTCTCGAGATGGAACACCAACATCTACGGAGGATGAACGAGACACGCGCTGTTTAACGCCAGTCACGAAGCGAAATGACTCGCGTTCATCTCGTACTGATATATGTTTGCGTATATAAAAATACTGTAAAAGTTAGCGCACCTGCGGCATGGAACAAAGTACGGAGGCAATCCACGCGAGCGCCAGCAATATTTTCCCTCTCCTGTGAACATCTAGTATTTGGAGGGGTCGCATCACGGCGTAATATCTGGAAGATGAGGACACGTGAACGCGTAGTCTTATCTAAAATGCCCGATCACCCCTAAGTACCACGAATGTTTATGTTAACGTGTGTGACGTTCAACGGAACGGAGCTAAATGTTCCAGTTAACTGGAGGAAATGTGTCGCGAAATGATCGCGAAATGTGATCGCGGAATGATTGCGGTCTATGTGGCTTAATCGTTGTGCCGACCTGTCGATGCTTATGCAGACTATTACGAAGGACGAAAGGTAGAGGCCGAACATCCTGAAGAAAGCCATTATGCGACACATCGCGTCTCCTGCCTCCCAGGACACCGTGCTCGCCCATCCGATTTCGAACGGCATCATCAGGAACGTCACCTGGACGATGATAAGATGCGACACGTCCCATATCAGTTACTAAATTTACGCGCAAATCGCGTGCGGCACGATTACACTTTATCGTATGTAAGTTATTTGCGCCCGCAATCGTGTTTTACTTACAAAGAGGTCGGCGATCGACAAGTGCATCACGAGGTTCTGTATCCGGGACTTGGACTTTCGTTTCTTTATTATAGTCAGCACGGAAATATTTCCAATGGCCGATATCACCATCAGGATGCTGTAAGTGATTATCGTCACCAAGTGGCCGTCATTGAAGCGGAACTCGATTGGCAATTCCGCGCGATCTGTGTCGTTGCACTTGAGGCTCTCCTCGTCCTCGATCTCGCCTAATTGCATCATGTTCCCCATATCGTTGAAGATCAAATTATCAATCATCTGAAACCGTCAACAGTTCGATATCACATTAAATATATATATATATATAAATATATATATCTTTCGCAACTCCGTCTATTTCCTTGTTCTAATTGCGGAATTATTTCAAAATATTTTCTCCCTACCCGGAAGTTTATAGGACAATGAAGAGAATGTCGGAGGATAAGACTCGTAATGTCTATTGTAACGAGCTTAATGTCTACTGTAAATTCGAGATATTTCATGCTCACACTTTTAGCTCGGGGAAGTTTGGGAAATAATGGATCGGGCTAATGCATCTAAAGAGAATCTGTTCCGGCGGAATGCACAACAATTCGCGCAGATGTACGTCTTCATGACGAATGTTTGCCAGATCTTGTTTATTTGTGTTTAGCGATTTGGCCTTTAAACGTATAATAGACAAGTTACATCACTTCCGAAGGGTTGCATTGCATAGAATCGATCTGCGATTCAATCTAAAACGCGGATAACTAAAGCGAAGAAAAAAAGATACGATGAAAATATTTAAAAAAATCTCTTTAAATTTTTATTTTTTAAATCATTATTAAAACAAATTAATATTCTTTTCCATCTTCTACGTTTAATCGTTTTTTATTTAATTTTTTATTTTTTAAATCATTATTAAAACAAATTAATGTTCTTTTCCATCTTCTACGTTTAATCCGAAAACGTAAGATAATTTTGCGAAAACTTTTTAGCTTAAAAAATTAATTTATTCCGTTTAGTTCGTAAAAAAATATTTAAATATAAACAGACACTTAATGCTTCAAATATAGCAAAATAATTTTCAGACAAAAAGTACGCTTTATAAGACGTTTGTATCGTTTTGTGTCTTACGCGAGAAAATCGGGGGTGGAATCGCCTTCACGTTGCAGCAGAGCGTGCCGGGTTAAACGATCGCGTAAATCCTCTACATCGCAAGTCAGCTAGCCGCAGAGCAGAGCGTGCCGAATGCAAAGTAATATACTTTGAAGTGACATCCGCCGATCGCGATCCACTTGCAATCGTCTCGCCCCTGCGCGCTATTGACAACGAACCCTCATCGTGCGGGGTGCGTTATAATACTGATTCGTTTTACTTCCCGCTGACATACCGAAGCTTCAGCGCAGGTCCGAGCGTGCTGTCGTAGGTGCTGAAGCTCGAATTAGTCCGCTACCTTTTGTAACTGCTTCCGAACTGTTATACACGCTTTCCGAGAACTGGCCGCGCACGAGAGCGTTTTATGGCATTGAGAGGCAAAAAAAAACAGTAAGGCGGGAGATTAGAGAAAGCGGACCCTTATCTCTTACAATTCCGCACTCTGTTGCGCGAATCTTGATTATTAAAACACCAATGTGGATCGCGTTCCAAAGTACCAAATCCGCCTTGCATCATATACGCTAAACATGCGCAGAAACACGGAACTAAACTTCGGCCCCAAGGCACAAAGTGCATTGGGGGGGGCACGTTAAGATATCATTAACGAGTTGTTTTTCTTCAATTAATTCGATGTAATAAACTTCATTTAATCGTGGGGCGCGATTTTTTACGGAGCTTAAGCGATATAATTACGTTTGTTTTGGTAGAATGAATGCACTAATACTATGCCGCGAGTGGATGTAGGAAAATGGTTGAAAAATCGTTATCAAGCAGTAATATCGTCTATACGCGAGGGTGCGGCGGGCCTGATCGAAGTGAAATTGACGCAAGAAAAAAAAACTGTTGCACGACATTTTCAACACATTTCCACGGGAATCGAGCAATTTTTTAATACATACGACGCAGAATGTGTCATAAGTATAGTATAACGAAATGTTCGATGAGAGATTTCAATATGTCAGGGGGGAAATAATTTTCCTCCACGGATGCCGATATAATTGTCGCGATCCCTTATCTGGATTCTCGTTATTTTCACAGTACAGGTATCGCGGCGGGCGAATGCCACGGATGCGGTCGATACACGGCGCTAAACCGATGCTGATCTGCCTCGATTTCGGTTCGAATAATCGCGATTGTTTACGCAATTTATTTCGTGAGAAACGAAAAACAGATTGTTGGATGTTTTCGTCTAAGAGCGCTTAGATTAGATTAGAACTAGGGAGCTTTGTTTACAACGAGATTAGACACCGTTCGATCAGAGAGGCTATGCCGCTTCAGCTCACAATTATATATTAGTAATTATGCCATTAAATAACTTGACAGCTGTACGGAAGAAGATATTTCTTAATTCATGTCGGATTTTCTACGACGTAAAACGTGCGCAGAATGTGGCTCTATTGAATGGAGTCGTTAATATTGTTCAATTAAGAATCCTCCCTCGCACGAAGTCACGCGTATCGACGTATCGACGTATCATGTAATTCATTGGGCAATGAAACCTGATTAATGTTCCGGGTATTTTGCGCGATGCGCAAAAGATATTGAATTGTAAATTAGAAATATGTAAGCATTAAGAATTTGTTCGACATAAAAAAATAGGAGATCGAAAGCGAATCGCTAACAGGCATGATTATTATAATTATTTCCCAAATTAGGAAAAATCATTTCTAACGTTCTGTGAGAATAATTCGCTGTTATTTGTTTTCGGAACGGTGAATAACTGCGATATGACAAAACGTCAATGTCGACGACGTCTGTGACGATTACTCCTAACAAGAGTGATGATAGATAACTGCGACGTGAAGGCAACGCGATTTATGGTCGCACAGCTTTTCCCTCGGTTTCCCTCAGGAATATTCCTTTTATTTGTATTTCTAGCAATATAAACAAGAAACGCTATTCCTTAGATCTTATTTCTTTTTGTTAGATAAAAATACAGGTAGCAAGAAATCGACAAAAAATTGTACGTATACACAAATCGCGTATCTCTTTCGACGAAAAAAGAGAGGGAAAAATTACGAAATAATATTAATTTGATATATGAACTCCTTACTCCGTACAATCTCGCAGCTTCGATATATCAACGTATATTTGATGCTTGTTAATTCTTGACGTTCTCTTTCAAAAAATTGTAAACTGCAATTTACAATTTTTAATAATTACGATCTTCTGATCGAATTGCCAGAGTCGACTCGTATGGCCGATGCAGAGGGTCGATCAGTTTTCAACAGATTACGACGCTGGAGAAGAAATCTGGAGCCGTATCTTTAACGAAATCCCGTTAACTGGTCCACCGTAGCTTCTTCGTGAAAACTTTCGTCACGATTATCTCGCTCCCCGCGCGGATAATCCCCAACCGCACTGCCTCACCCTCGCCGGTACTTGCGGACGTATAATATCGCGAGCGCGTTCTCCACGTGCGTGGCCTCGATTCGTTTTCTTAACTGGGGATCATCGCGTTTACGCTGGCACATATCGTTTCGACGAAACACACAGTCGCGAAGAAAAAAGTGTCCGTATCGCCGCGAGACGCGAAAAAAATGAAGATGAAGAAGAAGAGGCGATAGTGATAAACGATAGTTCACCTTCTACGTCGAAACGTTGGACGCGCCGTCGGGTTAGTGTATCGCGATGAGTTTCGCGAGTATAAACGCGGGGGGATACAATCGCGCGTATATGAGTGCGGATGCACGTGATCGACGGCTGCCAGACGGCGGAATTCGGCACCGAGCAAAATTAAGCGCGCGCGCGCAATGATCGACGCGGGACTGCCGATCCAGCGCAATGCTTGCGATTTACCCGCCGATGCGGACACTTAGGCCATGCCAGCGTCAAGGGTCAAGTGTCAAAGACTCCGCTGATAGGAGGCTAACGTGTCGGAGACAGTGCCGTCCGGCCAAGCATCACACAAACGGAGTGTGACCGGGCCGACGGTTCGTTGGCGGAGGCAGAGATCAATGTGAATGAATCGTACGCGCGGTACATGTTTACTTGGAGAGGCACGAGTACATCTTCGGACGATTTCATCATACAGATTCCCATAGATGTTAGTCGACGCTACCATTTCTCTATCGCTTTCTATAAACGATGATGCGGAGAAAGTACCTTGCGTTATAAGACTTAATTATAAACATTACATCAGAAGTTATTGTATTTTAATATGTTTTGTTACACTCGTGATATCTTTACTTAAAAGTTTTCATATCAAAATATTATTGAAAGATCAAAGATTTATACAGGATTACGACAGAAATGTTTGCAGCGCCGAATCCAGACAACACAAAGTCTAAAATTGACGCATAAGACGTGCTTTAGATATTATATCTTTTAATTTTTCGCAGAACGTCTTATGTGTCAATTTTGGACTTCGTATTGTCTGATGAGGAAAATGTAATGTTAAGCTAAATCACATGAAGGAGCTACACGTAAAACTGTCTCTGGAACATTCTATTAGCTGCGGAATTTCCATCTCATGTATCTTGCTTTCTGTCAAAGCAGCTTATAAGCTAAACATCCACGAGGTACTATAACTGCAATCAAGCAAAGATTAGCAAAATGTCGCTGACCGCCTGCAGGAAAATTTTCTACTCTAAGCGCTTTAATTATCAGCACATGAAATATACGTGCACATGAATAATGATAAGATAAAAAAAGGAGAATAAAAATAGTATGACGCAAATTGAAGTCTAAAGTTAGAATTAAAATTCATAGCACTCGCCATGTGATGTAACACGCTCACATAAACACTCTTCTTCTTATTAAAAAAAAAAGTAGAGAATTGCTCTATAAATAATTCTTAGATCATATTATAGAACTCATTCAGAAATTTATTTCAAAAACGTCGATTTACTATCTGATTTCATGAAGAAGGTCTGTGCGACTGAAAAATTATTTATTATATTTTTTAAGAAATGTAATAGGATGTCATAGATTCCTGAAAGATGTGTTAATTTATGACTATTTATTATATATTTATATAAACGAATACGTGCGTGTAGATTTAAATATGGCATCAATTTTCCACTTCTCGTCACGTGATTAACTTTAGTTCGTCCCTCTTGCAGATTCACCACGAAGGCGCTGAAAATTGTCTCCCAAGGATGCGTTTGTATTCCCATCCAATTGTGTCATCCAATCATCACAGCATAGATAATACAAGCTATAGATTGTCAGCTGTCAGCGCATTTCAGAACGCACCTCACATAAGTTTGTTCTATTTAACTGTATTAAAACAGCAAGGAACAAATTGGACAAACGAGACTAGCATAAATTTTCATGAATGAAAGTGGAATAAAAAGGGAATAAAAAGATTTCAGATCGACATGATAAATCATGTTATTCATGTTGTTACATAAAACTAAAGTATATCTATAATAAAATATACCGTCAAACAGCGAAATTGGCATCACACGTTAACTGTTCTCTATCGTAGCGCAAGAGTGCAATAGTTTATTGTAATCTTTGCACCAAGTTCGAAATAAGTGTAACTGGAAAAACTGATAGTAAGCGGAAAATTTGAAAATCTTTGTAAATAATACTTGCAATGTGACTTCAAAATTAAAACTGAAATATTCCAAATTAATAAAAATGTAAATATGTAGAATAACGCACACGCGTGTGCATATATATAATATGCAATTAATTATGTATTAATAACAACTTTAGTATTTTATTAACATATAAGGTAAATTAACAATTTTTTACTGTTTAATACAGGAAGAACAATTAAATTAAAAACGACAAATCCTGCAGTCAGAGGTTTGGTGTTAAACAATTCTATTGATTGAATTAATTACTTAAATTAAATATAATTAATTAATCAGAATTTGGTCGGTCATAATTTTTCATCAGTCATTTTTTTTTTTTACCTAGTTTTTAATGAAATTGCATAGTTTCACAAATGTGTCACCTCCCCACATCAAATCAACAATTTTCTGAGAGACAACCGAAGAGAAAGAATATCTCGCTATGCAAGGTTCATCTGGACGGACCTTTAAGCTATGTCGCGCATGCGAATCCTCAATATATTCGGAAACGTTCGGCCCGCCATTCCGTCGTCCCATTTTTACCCCCTCCCTCGCCCCCGTCGCCACTTGAGACTTGGTTCAACTCGGTTACCATTCCGATTCCCAGTTCGTGTTTGTTGCCCGTGAAGGATGCCTTCTGCCAACCCCAAACTAGAGAAACAGGCCTCTACGGAGTCCGTGGAACCCTTACGCCAAGCGATCGTCGTGATCGAGCACAAGATACGGAATCTCGAGAAGCGTAAGGTAAACACGACGTCGCGGCCGTCCGGGTCGTAATTGCAGACAAAAGTCGATCTGTCAAGTTTCCGCCGTGGCTCTCTCGCCGCGATCCGCCATGATCCCCCCCGACGTGCCATGTGCTCGCGCCTCGGAATTTTTCAAGGGTACGTGCAACGCACGCCGAGGCGCGTTTTCACGTTTCGCGTAGCGCCGGATCGGATCGTCGTGCCGCGTTCCGCCGACGACGCGCCAAGCCGGCCGGGAAGCGGTATCTCCGGGCCTCCGAACACGCCAACTCGTCGTCGCCAACCTCCATATCATGGCGGTGTGTACGTGGGGTCTACGTGCACGAGCACTTTTCCTCATGCACCACGCGCTTTTTGACGCGCCCCTCGACGGGACGCCCACCCCGGCACGTGCCCGACGACGTCCACCGACGATCGTGTTCTCGCCGCGGAATCCCGCTGCTCCAAACTGCGGAGTCCCCCGCGATCGGCGTTCGGCATCTCCCGGTCTTCCCCAGTCCGATCGCGGCAAATGTTCTCGCGGCGACCGACGCTGCCTTGTCGCGCGACCTCGTTGCCATCTCGTAGAGTACTTTTCCAAACAGTAAATCTTTTAGGTTGGAAACGAGATTATGAATTATATCCCAATCTACGCTAGTCTAAATTTTCGCTGTATTTTGCGTAATGTTTTCTAATTGATTTATAAACATGCTTTATCTCAATGTAAACACGATGTTAATGTAAATGTTTATTTCACGATTTTTATAATGCAACAGTGAGTACACGTGGTAACTGATCTCTCAGTTGCTTTGAGAGGAATCAGGGGATCTACAAATATATATATATATATATATATATTTTTTTTAAATTTAGGGCAAGCTCGAGTCGTATAGGGATTTGCAGAAAAATGGAAGGGAATTGAATGCCGACCAAAAGACAGCGGTGGCGAAGTATGACGAGGTGCTGCAAACGTTGGACATTACCCGGGACTTGTACAAACAAATCGTCAACATTGCCAATGACGCGGTTAAGCAGCAGAAGAAATTGGCGCGGAAGGAGGCTGTCGAGCGTATGCAACAGGACATTGCAAAAGTATGATTTGCAATACAATGATTACACACACATTTTTGTACACATCGCACGAGATGTGGGTTTAAGAGAAGTGTGGTGTGCGTGTTGTAGGTGAAGGAGGTGCTACTTACTCAGCATGTCTTGGTAAGCGTGAACACCGAATCCATTAGGGACGACTTCTTTCACGGAAAGAACGGCGCTATAAAACTGTCGGAGGAGGAGTTCAAGTACCTAGACAGCCTGTACAATGAGATGATGATAAAGCATCAGCGCGAGGAGGGTGATCTGACGTTCGCTCAACAAGCACAAAAAGTGGCGGAGCACTACGTCGCGATTGTGGATGGGAAGCAGCGTGAGGTTATCGGCACTACTTACAATAAACTGAAGGAGATAATTACGAAGATCAATCAATGCGGCTATTTTGATCAAGTTCACGAATGCTCGGAGGCGACGCCGATGGAAGAGGTATCAAATCAGGGAATATTGATTTTATAATCTGACCGATTGTACGTGATCTGATCGATTTATTCGTATTTGTTTGCAGATTACCGAAACTGTGGCGGAGGTCAAAGTTACCAACGCGCAGGAGCAGGTCAACGAGGAGTACAGCAACGGCAACGACAGGCACATTCCACCGGAATCCATGATACCTATTCCAAATTTTCCAGTCCAAGTTACCACGCTCCCCGTCGTTTCCGGCGCCGCGCCGGTCTCGGGGCCCATATCGGTCGTTCCGCAACCCATGCCTCATCCAGCCGCGCCAGTCGACACCCCTTATTACACGAACGCCACTAACTTCGTTCCGCAACCGCAGCAGCAGCAGCAGCAGCAGCCACCGCAGCAGCAGCAGCAAGCTCAACAGTCCCAGCAACAGCCTCCCCGTATCAACGACGTTATAGGCACGCCCAACTTCTTTTTCCTGCAGGAATCTGAGCTCGATTCAGATGTCACGTCGCAAACACCCATCGTATCGCACATTCCTCCCGCAGTCAACGCGCCCATTCCCACGCAAACCTTCACGAATCAGAACTTTGCAGGTGCGCCTGTGGGCGTACCGCAGCAGGTCATATACCAGCACCAACCGCCGCAGGATATATCGCACATTCCCGGTTTCGCGAATCCCAATCCACCGCCGCCGATCCCGATGCCGCCGTCTCATCAGCAGCCAAATCTGCAGTACAGCCCGCAACATCCGACCAGTTTCCAGCCTCAACAGCCACAGCAGCAGCAGAACGCTGCGCAACTGCCGCAGCAAGGTCAAATGCAAAACTTCACTGAGCAGAGCAATCAGCAAGAAGCTCAAGCGTCCACAGAGGTAACATTCTTGGTTTGAAATAAATTTAATAAATTATTTATCTCATCGCTGATTTTTATCGTGACACACGGATTCTTTCAGGAAAAGATCGAAAATGGTCAGAACGAAATTCCTGATCCGGAACAACAACACGAGAGGATCGATTGGTGTCAGATGAGCGAGACCAACGATTGGAATCAGTCTGATCAACAGCAGTCTGTCCAAGATTGCCAGCAAGCGTCGCAACAAACATCCCAGCAGGCTTGGGTACCTGACCAACGTGGTGGATACCGAGGAAGGGGTGGCAGAAGAGGGACCTCTAATAGCTATAATAGCAGAGGCAGGGGAAATTACCAGCAAAATGGACGCGCAGGACAAGGTAAAAGAAAATTGTTGTTTTAATTCAAACACATTAAATTATCTCTCTATATAACTTTTAATAAAATACATTCTTTCGATATTTCGAAAATTATTGTTTTAATTCAAACACGTTAAATTATCTTTTATAACTTTCAATAGAGACGTTCTTTCGGTATTTCGAATAAATCTTTTAATTCCGAAGGCTAAAAGACGTGGCATTAATTTCTGTTTCCAGGCGCGTATTATCGCAACGACAGTAACTATCAAAACGGATATCAGCAGCGTACCTGGGGTAACGAAGGAAATAACGGATATAATACTGGCTTCAAGCGTGGCAGCGGCGGCGGAGCGAGAGGTGCTCGCAACGAGCGCGTTAGCCGCGGACAATTCAGAGGACAAAGGGGAAGCAACCGCGGTGGATACGCGCCGCGCGGCAAGCCTCACACGCAATAAGGGACAAGGAAAAGAGACGCTATATAGTTAGCGTAAATGCACAATAAAACACACTATAATGCTCTGCGATTTACGATTCAACTGTCTATTTATGAAAAAGCTTAAGTCGAGACAATGCATTTGCGATATGAGAAACTTCAGAGTAGTAGAGATACCGTGCAGTATTGCATGCTTAAGAATATTATAAATATAATAAACTTTTATATTGATTAAGTGGTTTAAGTGAAATGTTAGCTTTTCTTAACGCAGATTTAACTGCGTTACACGTTTCCCTCTTTTTTTTTTTATTGCATATTCACACGTGTATTAAGTATAACTTTGAGAAGATAACGTTTAGTTGTATACAAACGATTTTCACATCTGATGTGTGTCGTACGAAGCTATGCATGACACGAAAGAAAAAATTCGAAGAATATAATTGCGCGCTGGCATTTGCGGGTACTTGCGGCTTAGGATGTTTCTTAAATATGACATTGAACAAAATAAAACTTTGCATTTGAATTTGGTGTTTGTAATTACGAAGGAGAAGATTAAATGTTAATGAACAAAAAAAAAAGAAGATGCAGAGAGATGACATTGTGATATACAAAGGAAAATCAACCAAATTCAGAAGTGTGAACCTACCGTGCAAGTATTATTGTATTATGACAGAAGGCAGGTTTCACAGGGCAACAACAGCTGATTAACAAAGATTAGAAAAATAATTTTATTATAAAAAAAAACAAAAAAAAACGAGAACTCATACAAACATTTCATGTAAAGACTACAAGAACGTATTTAAAAATAACGTTAAGATGATTGTAAGTGTATAATAGGCACGACCATCTCTTTGTCTTGCGTCATTTAAAACAAGAATTTTAGATACCAGAAAAAAAGAGGATACAGCGAGCAATGCCTTCTGAGCCAACTGCTGAGGATATTTTTGTCTGACATGTGAATTTGAGACGTTACACGTGAACCAAAATTTATTCGAGAAAGCAGTAGTTTGGGAGTTGTAAACGATTCACGATATATAAAAATCTAAGAAAAGGCAGTTTTTTTTTATATATAAAGATATATATCGTGATAACGTACTTCAAATTATTATCGCTCCTTCTCCCGTTTTTTCTGGGTGATTCCGAAATTCTTCACGATGAATGCGCCTCACACAGCCACGGCTAAGCGAAAGAGATTGCGGTGCAATGTCCTTCGTTTACGATGTAACGCATTACCTGATTTTTTTTTGTATTACGAAAATGGAAGAAACTGATTATTTTTAAAACGAAGAAAGCGATTAGTGTGCGAGGCTTTAGCATATAAGTCGAGTTTATTGTACAATTATTAACTAGACCCAGGAGAGAGAGAGAGAGAGAGAAAAAAAAAGGATATGTTTCTTATACTGCGCCGCCAATAAGCCACGCACCACACTGAAACGTGTTTATTGTATTTCGTTTGTACATTTGTGTTTAATCACTATCCACTCCCCCAACCTCCCTCATCTCGATTACGTTAAACTATCCTATGAATACCTGTGTATCTTCCAAATAAAGATCTAATTCAACCGCACTAATCGGTCTATTTGTTTCCAAAATGGCGATTGATCTGTTCCATTTGTGATAAAATTTAGTTGATTATTGTCTGTGGCTGAAATGTCTTATATTTACTCAACGTTTACTATTATGTTTACTATTATCATTTAACGTTACGTTAATATCACGTTAATTAATTCTTTTTTTATGGCAAAGATCGCGGAAAATTTTGCAAGTTTTTTACGTGTTTATGGTTTAATATGTGATGATTTTTTGTGACTAAAAAAAAACGCGAAGTTTTTTAATTTCAACCGTTTTAATTTATATGTTTTAATTTACACGTGTTAGATCCCATTGATATCATACACGCACGGAAAAGATGCATGCGTGTCAAATACTTATCTCGGATCATCCAACTCTGTACACTTTGCTCCAGTATATTACTTAACAAACATGTGCATGTATACGGTTTACTTAGTTATACACGTACATACATACAAATCAACTGTGTGCCACGTGCTGCTTGTGCATGTATATGTATGTATATACATACATATACATACGTGACTTGCGTTACTTCATACTTGTGCAGTTGTGCACAAGATGTAGACATACATAGATAGCGCACACAATGTATACATAGAATTTTTTACGCGTAATGTTATGCGTAAACTTTATACGTCATAGCACAGAAAAGTGCTTCAAAAAATGTGTGACATTGTAAATTGTTCTGATAGATAGTTTCTATATTAATAGCAGCAACGGTTTGTAGGTTAAAAGTTTCAGTTTACTGATAATTCATCATCTAGACATCCTTCCTTTACACAAGTCTCAAATTAATCGAAAATTAGAGTTCAGAATGTTGCTACAAAGATTATGTCGTATTACAAATTACAACAGGCTTCTTCCAAGAGCTGCTTTATATAAAAATATTTATCCAGCATATAAGGTAACCTACAAGACACATCAATTGCATTAAGATATAGGCAGCTGTATTAATTAAGTATTATTAAGTATAAGTAATGTTTTTCAGTGGAAAAACAATGTGCAAATTGTCAGAAAGTTAACGATAATGTCGCCTTTTACTATAATGGGAATATGGGGAGTCGTAAAGAACAACGACAAAGACAAAACTCAAATTTCAATGAAGGAACTTCTCACTAAAGCAGATGCGCTCTTTGATCAGGGAGACTATAAAGGTATATACGATCTTCTGTCAAAATATAAGGTAATTAAATTGAATTTAATTTGAAGTTATTGCTGTAAGACAATTAAATTTTCTAAATTATATCCAATGTATCTCCATTACTTAATATGTACAATATTGCAATATATATGCTGTGTGCAACTTGCATATAAATGTAATATGTCTTTTATATTACGTAGGATAACAAGGATGTTGAAATCTTGTGGCGTTTAAGTAGAGCCATTTACAAGATGTCTTTAATGGCCAGTGACGTAGAAGCGCAGAAGTTAACATACGAAGGTTACGATTTGATACGTATGGCTCTTGACATTCAAGAAGATCACTATGCCGTGCACAAATGGATGTCTATATTTCTTAATGGAAAGAGTCTTCTGGAGGGTACAAAAGCGAATATAAAAGAATCGTACAATATTAAAAGACATATGGAGGTAAGATATTTGATAAATAATTATGGATATTAATTTGCAATTCAAATGAGATATATTTTATACAAAATATGAAAATGATCTCGCCAGTTATCACGATTACCATATGATATTAATTATTATTGTAATTTGTAGAGAGCGTTAGAATTAAAACCTGGTGATGCAACGTTACTTTATATGCTTGGAAGCTGGTGCTACGAGGTTTCAAATCTGGCGTGGTATCAACGAAAAATAGCGACCGTCATATTTGGGGAACCACCAACTTCGACCTACGAGGAAGCGTTGATGTATCACGAGAATGCCGAAAAAGCCGATCCAAATTTCTACAGTCGCAATTTACTGATGCTAGGGAAGACATATTTGAAATTAAATCGGCAGGAAGATGCGATAAAGTATTTGAAAAAAACTGTTGAATACCCGGCGAGGAACGATGAGGATCAACAAGCGAAACAGGAAGCGCAGAAATTGTTAAACAGTATTAAGTGATATAGATGCGAATGGATATCTTTAAACCGCGGTTTTTACGGCAGAAAATTATTATTTGGGTATTTTTATATTTTCATTATTTAATATTGCGATGCTAAAATGACTGTATCTTACCATGACTATTAATTGACATATTTATGATATTACATACATATAGACGTATATTTATATGAGTAGATATATCTACACATATGTTTAATATATTTTTAGATTTTTACATTTACCATTGTTAAACAGGGACCACGGTAATATTTTATAGAAACATTTTATAGAAATTTTTAAAAAGTTAATAAATATGATAAAAGTTAATAAATGAAATAATGATTACTCAATGATACTTATTGTATAGCGACAAAACGTACGCCGTCCATTCATCGAAGTGTAATATGAAATGATGCAAGAAAACATGATGAAAGCAGCCAAGTTCCGGCGGAGTTTCCAGCGCAGTTTTGGGCGCATGCCTTTTTGGCCGTATCCCGATCCAATTTTTGGCCCTCGTCGACCTTTGACGATCGCGAAACGCGAGGAAGAGCGACATCAAGCCGACACCGAAATCGCGACGGTATACCGTACGTGCGTCACTCGCGCATCGCGTTATTCACTACGACGAATTTCGCGCGCGGCGTTCGTTCTCGAAGCAATTCTCGACGCGCGATGGCAAAATTTCACTTTTGGACGGCAAAATTTCGGCGACGAACACAGTATATTACATACATTATTACCGAAACGATTCGAACACGATTCTAGCGAGGCGCCGCGCCGCCGAAACTGGTCGCGATTTGATCTATAGTACATCGAAGTTACCGCGAGGTGGCGGACCAATTGCGGCGACCGTGAAGTTGAAGTCACTAAATTTATAATCTAGGGACTTATTTCCGTCGCGAGCGACACCGCGCGGCGAGCCGGCACTCAAAGGCCGGCAGGAGGCGAGGCAGCCGAGCGAGCTGCTCCGCTCCGTGTGTAAATATTATATTACGCGCCGCGGGACGCACCTTCGTATAGGTATTACGACTATATTACAGATTCAGCATGATACCGAGTGCTCTGTTAACCGTTAGATTCGCATCTACGCGATTGATTGATCGCTCGTCGTTCGCATAATTGAATCGCGCCTAGTCATCATTGCGCGGCACAGACGCCTCGCGCCGCTCGCGCGTCTCTCTAGAGAGATCGAGCTAGCTATGTAGGTGAGGGGAGCGTCGGAATAGACCGGATTAACGTTTCGTCGTGATTTTTACCTGACGATTGTCTCGCGAAGGAGGCCTAGCTAGAATTCAAACGCGGTTTCGCGTCCGCGCATTAAAATTCCGATTTATATGGTCAGTATAAGTTTGAGAACGGTCGCCGACGAAGCAGCTACAGCTCGCTCGACAAACAACAAACGCGACTGGCTCTCACGCGCGTGGATTCGATCAATTGTACGTTCGTCGGCAGCCGAGCTGTTGTTAATTGAACGCGCTGCGCAATTCGGCCATTTCCTCGTCGCCGAACGACGCGATACGCGCGCGGTCGGCGTCGTCGGGCTCGCGCGATTTACGCGACCGGATCGGGTGATTTATGCACGAAGTGCATACAGCGACGTGTCGATCGTTTTAATTGCGTTTGCATCTCGCGGAATTCACGCGCTCGATTAGCTCGTTACGTCGCGAGCGGTCTCGAGCGTACGTTTTCGGACGGCTCGCTCGGCTTCAATTCGGCTGCTGATTCGACTCGCGTCGTATCCGCGCGGCGTCGCGTCGGCGTGAAGATGTCGACGTTCGAATCTTTCGGCGAGTCGTCGGACTTGAGAGTGTAAAGCATCGCGATTGTGATATCGTGACGAAATTACTTCGATCTCACCGGCCGCGTTTCCGCGAGTGCGTGTCATCTCGTGAGGATTCAGCGCAGGGACTTGCGACGAGGAGGTGACAGATTCATTGGCGGAGCGTCACATCGCCGTCGGTCGGTATCTCTTTTTCTGTAATTAAACTTATAATTATATGACGAGATAATGGATTTGCGAATTTCGGTTGGATGTAATTTGTGAGTAAATAATTAGTTGGATGTAACATTTGAAACATTTCACAGATCCATTGTCTTGAAATGGGATTAATTAACATAAATTTAAAAAATTTAGGATTAATTAATAAATATAAATTCATTAAAATTAACATAGATTTAAAAAATTTAACTGGAATATGCAATTGCCTGTTTCATTGGCTTTATTGTAAATAAAAATGCATAGATCGAAGTTGCAATTATCGACGGATTTGCGAATTTCGGTTGGATGTAATTTGTGAATAAATAATTAGTTGGATATAACATTTGAAACATTTCACAGATCCATTGTCTTGAAATGGGATTAATTAACATACATTTTAAAAATTTAGGATTAACATAAATTTAAAAAATTTAGGATTAATTAATAAACATAGATTCATTAAAATTAACGTAGATTTTAAAAATTTAACTGGAATATGCAATTGCCTGTTTCGTTGGCTTCATTGTAAATAAAAATGCACAGATCGAAGTTGCAATTATCGACGCATTATTGATTGATCATGGTTATGGATCACTCGTATTTTTATATAACTAATTAAATAATAATTACAAGGGGCAACTGTTTAAAATGTCGCCAATTTTTTCAGCGCGGGGACTTGAGACGAGGATGAGGCTGGGATGCAGCAGATTCATTGGCGTCGTGTCGGTGAGTTCCTTCTTCTATTAACTTACGATGAGGTAATGGATTTGTAGATACTAGTTAGACGTGTTTCTCGTAAAAAAAGTTGCATTACCTTTTTTTTTTTAGATTTTAAAAGATTTATTATATTCTATATAAAAAATAAAAAGAATTTTGTCATTTAAAAGCGATGAATGCCGATTACAATTGAATAACGAGAAGCAAATGTTATCAAAATAAGACTCGTAAATGTTACAGAATTTTATTTATTATACGATAATTTCCGCATTATATGACTACGCATTGTGTTGCAAGAATTCTAACGATAAATAATTTATTGTCGGAAAAAAGTGCATGTGTGAGTATCGACTTGACAATGAGACTGATATTATATATTTGATGGGACAATATCAGTTCATTTTTTTTCTCGAAAGAATAGATATGTCCTAAATGATATCGATATTATATAAAATATATTCTAGAACAGGCCTGTTCAAAAACTTTGTATGTGTTTCTATCTCTCCATCATCTCGTTGAGAAAAACAGGAGGAAAACAAAGAAGAATAGATGCTAAAAGCTGGCTCTAACGTCTATTCTTTTCTGTTTCCTCTTTGTTTTACTCAAACGAGCTAATCGAGCGGTAAATGCGTTAATTCGTGAGCAAAGTGTTGGACGAGTCTGTTCTAAAAAAAATATCGATATGAGTTGTTAGGTACTTGATCTTGATTGGATTACGTTTCTTACAGTTACCTAAAATGCATCTATAATTCTTAGAATAAAACTCGAGATTTACTTACTTTTATCTTATATTACCTGATATATCGATGAAACGATATTTAGACACATTGACTAACAAGTTTCATAAATACGTATTGAACTTAATCCCATCCCTAAATACAGAATAGAAAATAAAAGCGGGATGAAGCTCGCGCAACTCTCTTTCTCTCTCTCGACGGGATCTAAAGTCAGCTCACAGGACGATGTTTACGCGCTTAACGATCCATTTTTAGATTTAATCCATTTTTAGATTTAATATTCAATGTTTAACTACTAAAAAAACCTCTACATGCGGCCCGGAATTTTATAAGGGCCCGAAAAAGTTATCAGATATTCCCTACTCAACTTTAACATCATCAAGAAGAACATTGTACAATATAATAATTAAATTATGATATTCTCATACAGTTTTGTCTTTGCAATGACGTATAATATTAACGTTTCTTAGTGCGTTAAGATCGTTCCTTTTGCTCTTGAAGATAAAAGTCTTAAACGTTTATAATTACATGTACTATTTCGCAAATCTATATACACGTTGTACGTCGGTAATAGTATATTATTTGCATGTGTACTCCTCGGTACGTTCCATGCAAGTCTCGCAGTGTACGCGGCAGCACCAGTGAAACTTGCATCTGCACTGCCACGTTCTCGTGAATTGATGTGTATTGTAGCCGCGACCGCAGCACATTAAGTCGCATCCATCGGTTCCTAGAGACAGAAAAAAAAAAAGATATTCTCACGAGCGAGGTAAAACGGTCTTGTTGAAGGATTATCGTTTAATTTTTAAGTAGACTGTCTCATCATTCGATAATTAAATTAAATGTCGAAATAGAAACCAAAATCTGAAGCAGCAAGCTAAATTTTTTGGAAACGAGAAATAGAAGTATTTAATGTTGAATCGTATATAATCTTTGTGTCGGGACTTCTCATTCTCTTACCTTTGCTAGTACGGTTGCAATATCTGCCCTGCGTGCCGAGGCTACCTCGCGCCAAGTCTGGCTCACAGTAATTGGGGGAGGGTTGAAGAAAAACTAGCTCGCTTCTTTTCGGAAGTCTCCTCTCGCTTATACTCGAGCTACCGCCGATTTTCGCCTTTTTCAAGATCAAGTGCGACCTCCTGGACGGTGCGGTCTTCTTCAACAGCGGCTGCCGATTGTGCCGCGACTTGGCGAAATCGTTCGGCTTGCCCTGAGTCTTGGCGTCGTTTCCCAATATGGGCACCATTTCCGGCAACATTGAATGCGACATCGCGTCCAGTGTCTGTAAATTATTTATCTATACGTAAAATGATTTGCATTAAATTTCGGAAGTAGCGACGAGAACCATTAACAAACCACGGCTATTTGATTTGTATTAAGTTAATCGCGTGCTTTAAATTGATCGCAGATTTATTCGCAATAGACATTTATAGAGCGGGCTACCTGAACCGTGGGTGGGGGTGGGGGCGGTGTCATGGCGATGACAGGTCTAGCTCTGTAATATTTTTTCATAAGCGCATCGCCGATCTGACGGAAACTGGGTAACGTTCGCCAACACGTTCTCACCGTGCAGGATCCGGACACGCCGTGACATTTGCATTCCGTTTGCAAAAGAGCCTTGACTATCTGTAAAGATAAAACGTTACAAACATTAAATATTCTGTAATTTCCATAATTATAAGATTATATATTTTCTTCGTTATCGTCCGATAACTGACTTCAATTTTATTTTGTTCCGCAATAAAAAAATTTCTGCTACCCTTCGAAATTGATTTCACAAGTCCAAATATATAACAGAGATTCTTTGTGTAGAACCTCGAAACAGCATCTATATATCACATCGAAACAGATTGCAACTTACACCCGTGCGCTTAATAAAGTGTACATCGATTTGTTCCTTGCGTTATACACGCGTATCCTATGCAAATTTCGAATCTACACATGCGATCGGAGCCTTTTTGGTCGGAGAACGGGTGAACGGGGACGGGAATGAAAACAAAAACTTACAATGCGCCCGATGAGAATGAATGCGTCGCCCGATGCTTGAATCATTTTCAAACGATATACACGGGTCCATTACGAAGAGAAATCAATGGCGTAGAGTTTCGACTGTCATAATATTCCATCTAATTTAATTTTTTTAGTCACCCTGCGTGCAATATATTTTTTTTAATATTCTTTATCACAAACCTATAACTATATATTCACTATCTTACGGATGTATATATTTTTTCATTTGGCATACATATGTAAAACAAAAATATTATCATACAATCATTTTTGTAACCTAAGCATTTTACGCGTGAATGAAAAGTTGCAGAGACGTACTAGAAATGGAAAGTGCTAAGTCTTTTTGATATTCCGACACGTTAAAAGTAAGAAAATTCAATTATGTATACTGTACTCTTCATAGATATATACAAATCTATGAAATATATATATCCGACTGTTGAAATTGTTACAAATCACTCGCGTTCTCGCGCTTATGGATAATCACAAATGCCCTTTGAGATTGCAGATAATTACAGCGGGGATTTCGCATCGCCACGCCACTGGGCGCGGCAGATGCATTTCGATTAACTCGAGGGTGATCTTAAACGGTTGTAATCGTATCGAATGTTCATCTGCAAAATCCTACGCACGCTCGATTCCCCTGGACGGGGACGACCCTTCATTGTGGCCGCCAGGCCGCGGACACGACGCCGTATACGCACTGAAAACTGGTTTAACATTTCGAATTATTCCGGCGCGCACCGCGCGCCGGTGCCACATACGGCGGAAGGTTTAAAAAAATCCCCAAGGCATAAAATATGTGGCGCGCCGGGGTGATCAACGTTAAGAATAAATCATTACCTCCGGGTAATACACGTACGCGCGTATATACGTACACGTACGCGGACCAACGGCGAGTTTTTATTGCCCGCTTGTAATAAGGGCCAATCGAGGTAGACGAAAGCTCGTCGGGACGAACTTTCCCCAATTAAGGCGCGCCGCCCTCACCGCCTTCACCTTCGGGCATAACGCAATTGTTTCTTACAAACGTTCGTTTTCGATCATCGACCTCGCTGCGCGCCGTGCGAGGATGATAATGATAAAATAAGGACCGTATATAGATTAGATCGGAAAGGACGGCTTTTAATCCTGTATATGCGTCAGTAATTTCTTGCTTTCTCTTTCTCGCCCTCTTTTTTTTTCTTCCCTCCAATCCACCTCCTGTGTGTTCCTCTCTTTCTCAAAATAAAAATTGGAACATTACCATAGACGGAACATTAAGATATCTATAGATACACTAAAGCAAACAGTTATGTGCTATGCAGGCAAATCGCAGAACGACGACATTGTCTACTTCGGTATAATTGGCTTCCCGCATAGGTTATTGGGCGATAAATCAAAATTGATGTCCGATTTGCATACACTTGGTGCGCCGTGGACGCGCATCATTATCGATATTATCACCCTGTTATCCGGTCTAATCCGTTGCCCATAGCCTTCGCGCAAGTTAACATGTCAGGTTCAATTTCTATAACGATTTTTCAGTATAAAATATTAGCATATTAAAACACATATCTATAAAACATACAATTGAAAATTCCTATTTTTGACAAATTGATTGATTGCTTACAATTAGTCTTAATATCCTTGTAATATTATCACTTTTAAATTATTGTCCTTTCACTCATTTTTCGCATGACAACATAAGCATACGTAATAGAATGAAAATAACACGAGTGAGATAAAGTATTCTACGCACATATCGTTGCAATAGAAATAGTACGACTGAGAAGAAGTGTTAAGAATAGGCAAGTCGTTTAGTTTCGACGCGTTAAGAATACAAAATTTTCAACTGTATCTCTCTGATTATAGAAATCGCGAGCTTCGCAGCGGCGCAATCAATTTGCAGGCGTAAACATTTAGACATACGGGGCAAATGAAGTTTTAGGGGAACGGCAGGATGTTTCAATTATATTGTATACCTTTTTGTATAATACGGTGTTATATAATCTTAGAATCTCGCGTATAATATAATTACACGACGTGGTGATTGAGAAATGCCGCGAAGTGCCGCGCTGTCGTCAAATGCCGGCGAGCTTAATCTCCGCGTTAAACGATTTCTCTTGCGGGTTACAGTAATTAGTATTGCTTCACGGCAATTATGGTGCTCATTACATAGTATTACTTTCTGCTGACGCATATTTCATGACTTGTGACGCCCGCGGGCTCCTCTCGTGAGAAAGCTATCAGCTTTTTTTTTTAATTAATATTACGAATATAAAAGTGCAAGCAAAAAAGAACACCGGCATTAATTACTCGCGCTTACCTTTCTTCCGGCTTTATTATTATGAAGGTTCATCAGGCTGCGAGCATCCCCCTCGATCTCCCTCGCATCCAGAAACCTACGCGCGAACCTAGCATTAAATTATAATATTAAAATTCATACGTGTTTTAGCGTTCACTCGTACTTGCATGCACGTATACCGCTCTGTACGTTCGCGAGCGAGCTGGCGTATATAAGAGGCGACGAGAACTGATAGTGCAAATTAATTAACTATCAGCTTAATTACCTCATCCCGTACGTGATGTCGGCGCTGCAGCCGCCCCACTCCCAACCATTCGGCGGCAATTCTTTCCTCGTCCTGCAAAAACGTGATATTAATCGGATAATAATTAACACGTTGCGTGCTGTGCGCAAAACGTCACGGGATTTATAGCTACCTTACGGCCGGTTCACAACCGCAAGCTGTAATGTTGCCACGGCTGCAAGCCGCGGTCACCGCGTACGTGACGCCGGCCGAGCTTATCGCGTACGTGAAAGCCGCCTCTCTGCTACCTGGAAATAGAAAATATCGAATTTTCGTCTCTTCTTATCTCATCGTACGGATTAGAAGATCAGACTCTCAATACAAGAGAAGTTCAAAGGACAAACTTGAGAGAACCTTAAAAATCCAAACTGATCGTATTTCAATTTATTTTAATACATATATTGCCTTATTTTTTTTATGGAAGAATAAAATTATGCAAAAATATCTATATTATATAATAATTTAACATCTACGGCTGCGTACAAGGCTCATTTCAAATTTGCATGTGTCGACTGTGTTCCGAAACTCGAGGCTCACGATTAGCCAGGCACGTTCAAACGGACGTTGCCTTGTCAAGTATTTCCATCACGTGAATTTACTACAACTAGACGCCCGCCATCGCACCGTGCGCGCAAAGCGCGAACGCAATTAATTACGCCGTGCTCTCAGCTCGTTTACCGTGTCGAATGAATTATCGCACGTCCGTTTCCTCACGATGTTCATTTTTCACTCCATTATCATAGTCGACACCTACGCGCCGCTCTGTCTCGAATCTGTCCGAGCCGGTTGGCGTGTTTCACTCTATCGTCGTCAAACTCGTTCAGGTTTAATTCGCTTGTCAGTGCTTCGCCAGGAACATGCGATAATCTCTCATGCAAATTCGGTTTAAATCTTTACTGATTGAAGATGAGGTGTATGCATTAACTCAGTATTGGAATTTAATGTCGACTATAAAAACGTCTTACTCCGTGCACCTTTAGGAATCAATTTGCGACCAATATTGCCCCCAGTGATTTGTGCTGTTAGGGTAAATTATTGCGTTACAATCGTGATGAATACGATGGGACAACAAGCACATTTATAGTCGGTATTTATTTCAAGATCGTCTTGAGCAATACCTTATGATGCTCGACTCTGTGGTTGGCTTATGATATCTTAAGAGTATGCTTAAGACGATCTTAAACGTAAGAATCGACTATGAATACTGGCCTTTTTTATGTCTCTCTTGCAAAATCATGCCATGGTCACAATACCATATTTTGAAAAAAAGCTCCGCTTTTTGCACCATTCAGTTTTTCTTATGTCTAAACATCTGAAAATATAACAGGTAAAAGCGTGTTTCTACAAAGATAAAAGATTTACATTATGAATGTATACGTTTGTCATTTCATCTGGCCGATTTCTGTAAATTCAGATTTTTAGATGTGAATTTATATTGCTTTCAAACTTGGTCTGTGCTTTGTGTTATGAATTAATGGAAGATTGAGGAAATTGAGAGAAATTCGAGGGATTTGTGAGAGATTGTCGCATATACCCGTTTGCTAAGGTGCACTATTCAAGCATTGTGCTCCTCGCGAGGCGGCGCTCTGGGACGCGTCGTGAAGGAAGCTGATTGTGCGCGGAGACACCAACGGACACCATCGGTCAAAAGGTTGATGAATTTATGCTGAGCGTTTATGTCAAAGGACGGCAGCGCGGGCATCTATTTAGCGTCAGTGGAGCCGGTAAGGGTTAAATTTATCGTTTCGTTGGCGTTGCCGCGTCGCGGCGGCTCCTCTCTCTCTCGCTCGCTCGCTCGCTCGCTCTTTCTCTCCCATTCTCGCTCCGATGAACGAGAAGAGGTGTCCTTTCCATAAATTCATTTCAGCTGTAAAACGTGAACGCACCAAATGAGCACGGCTTCCATATTAGGGTCCGGCTCACGGTGATACCGAAGAGTCGTTGTTCATGCCGAACGGGCAATGCGAACGGCGAGAGTAGGCCTCAATCTATTTGCGACGTACATGTGTGTTCGTATATGTGTACACAGTTTTGTGCATGTATACGCGTGTATTTGTCTGTCACATTACCCGCGCACTTATTAACGTCTGAAAATATTGCGGAGCGGCGAGTAAAACGAGAATGGATTATCTTCTTGCGACATGAAATAATGTTCTTGTTAAAATCAGTCCTCGTTTCAAATGACCGCGCTGATTATCACCGCAAAAGGCCGAAGAATACGCTATTAGCACCCGATATTCACATTCCAAAATCTCGGTTGAATTCGATTGTGTCGTAATATGTAACATTTCGTAAATTGAAGTGAAAGTAACAGGGCGGTACCGCAAAGTAGTGGTCGTTTAAGTGACACAGAGGTAAAAAAAGAAAGAAGAAGAACAGCGCGAAGTCGCAAGAGGAACGGTCCGTGATCGATCGTTATACCGGCGATCTTTTAATTTATATCATTGCATTTTAAGTGACTCGCGTAATAGCCGTACGAAATTTATAAGCCACCGGCGTCACCGAACGTGGGCGATTATTTACGGCGATCGTGCGATGCGTACTCAAATTTAATAATGAGTAACGTAGTTGATCTCATCCGCGATCCTTCGTTTATCGTATCGTTCATTTCTTAGCGACGGTCATTTATCGATCAAAGATATCATTAATGCAAGAGTATAAACGTTACACGAATCAGCTTGCATATATATCATTTTTAGCCAACATTCATTTTATATCCCGTTATAAATCTGTAATCGAAAAAAATTATGATTTGCATTTTTATTCTACTAATTGGTACATCCATTTATAATGTTTAGAATATCCTATATCGAGGTTTCATTAATGTAAGATATATTTTTAAATTTTATTATACATATTTTACATATTCACCCGAGAGAAATTATATCTTTCATTGGTCACTCAGTCCAACAATGGAGAATGTTATTTATTAAACAATTAAAAATTTGTTTAGTTCCATCGATAGGGGGGGCAGGCAAGCTGGTGCGATCCTACGTGAGACACGTGTGGAATCGGACTATTTAAACGCGGAAACCTTAATTAAGGCGCGAGAATCTCGAGTTAATACGCCGCCGGCATTAAAACACGCACGAAATGATCCTGACAAGGGTTAAATTTCGCATCTTATGTACTTCTTGCTACGACTGGTGGAGCACATTGATGGCAGTGGATCTCAAATGGCGATGCGTCACGGCATCCACCCACAAGACTTATACATTGTCCAATGGCAGCACAAGCCCGACGTTTTTGCTCGACGCTCCGTTATTATATTCTCCGCGATTTTATGTGAGTCGATCTTATTAAAGATAACGAGCCCGATCCTATCGTGTCAGGCAATAAAGTATTTCGCGTGTATCCGCGCGATATTACCGCGCCATCGAGGTGATATCCTGACTCGTTATTTGTCTCGCAATGAAAGGGGACGGGAAAATGATTTGATTCTTAACTGGAAAGACGCATCTCTCTATGCTCATCTTGAAACGAATGAGATTCCTTCAACAATGCATATCTTTTGTTGCAAAAAGATAATTGTGTGAAAAAATTCGTAACTGTGATCAAAGAAATTGTAATTTAAACTGTTTCAGTTTTCTTCATCGGCCAAAAATCAAAAAGCAAATTATTAAATGTTTTGGCCGAGGCTAGATATTGGTTGCTTAATAATTTTTTGAATTTTTAAATTTCAGCTATCGTAAACTTTGCGTCAATTATTGTCAGTCTAAAAAATATTATCCTGGCTGATAATATTTTTTGCGATAAGTTCTTTACAGTGTTTTAGCTTGCAATATCATCATCGAATTGAAAATCATATGTATGATTTTATTTCAGCTTTAAGTTATGATTGCTTTCTTAAAGATCGACAGATAGCTGAAATTTAAAAGTTTTATTAAGCAATCAATATCTAGCCGCGGCCGAATTTGTCGCTTTCCCCTCATTATGTGTTGCATTGATTAAAAATTATTGTTATTAAATTTTTTATTAGACCGCAATCGAATTGAAATATTATTCCGGTTCGGATCCCTTTTAACTCTTTACGCGTGTGAGATGTATACAAGATGTATACCATAAACTCTCGGTGGGTGGACGATAAGAGAGTTACCACCTTGGTGAACGGACGCGTACCGGCCACCACCGTAGCGGTGTTTCCGCCTTGTACCCTTCTTATGTCGGACGAGATCTTTATTTCGCTGTGAAAAAAAAAAATTTGTCCGCTAGCTTGTACCCACACGTGCACGTGCGTGTGTATGCGTGCGAAGCGTGATTTCTCTCGCGCTTTATCTCCCTTTTCTCCCGCTCCACTCGTGCCGAGGTTAAAAGTTCGCGTGTCTCCCTTGTCGTGGACATTGTGTGTACAGGGAATCCTTATTCGCCTGCGGCGTTTATCACAGGAGGACAGATCATTCGCTGGACTCGCCCACGCGACCTATATCGACGGTGGGCATCATTGAACGACATTCGAAATGAATGAAACATTTCGTCGCTTTTTTCTTCGTTTTCATTATACGTTAATCTATGAGACCTACGTGTATACATGTAGTTTCATGTATTATATTTAATCGAAAGATATGTTATTTGATTATATAATAGATGTGTATAAGACAGATTTTTTAAAAGTGTGATTTGATAAAAATCGCACGCCACTCGCCATCGCTTTTAACTATCGTATTTCGTTAAGAGTACACATTAATCAAGATCTTCGCGATAACATCTCGGGTGCGAATTAGGGAAAGGATATTTGTGGATACGTCATTTACAGCGGTTCCCCTTTCGAAAATTATCTCCCCTTACATAATTACATTTTGCCTGACTGTTAGCGAAATATTATCGTTACCGAATCGCCGCGCGTGATTTCTTCTTTTTCAACCTCGTTTCCAATTGTTCTCCGTTTTTGTTACGTGCTTATTGGAAAAGAGAATTCTGTTCTGACAAAGCGCGTCGAATCGAGCAAATTAAGAATAAACTATTCCGGTCTCTCGATAGAAAAGATGCCGAGACAAATTTTTCTATTCTTAAAATTCCTATTCTTAGCACGTGTATTTTCTTAACAATCCAAATTTTAACCTCATTTTTAACCTTCCGTGCTACTTCATAACTATTTTACATTTTCCATTCAGTCACTCACGCAATGGAAATATATATCATTGCGTGCATGACCAGAACGAAATTTTTACTTTATGCGTGACATATTGTAAATTTATAGTCCGAGTACTCTTAACAATGCTTTAGTAAGGAAAGAAAATCTTTAAAAATTTTTCTGCTTTTTTCATTTCTCTTTTTCACATTTTTTAATTCGAGAGAAAAAACTGTAAATGTCTCTTTTAGAACAAGAATTTTTATTACTTCTAGCTCTTTAAATGTCTTATATTTTTGTTGTAGGTTTCTTTTTACGTGTTGTTCAGTCACTTCGTGCTTCATGCTTAGCTATCTACGTCTGTGGTGTGAGCTATTAAAAGAATAGAAAGTGAGTGAATTCGGACAGAAATAAGAAGAATAATAGACAAGAATAATAGAAAAGTTTGACCGTCATTTGTATTTGTTAAAGATCTTGCTGTTCTCGGAATTTATCGATCGTCGACGAACAAAATTTGAATTGCCATAAGAATTTTCGCATGATCGTAAGAAATTTGATACATCAATGAAGGCCTCGAGCCGTCAGAATTTCCGTCATTGTTCGTGCAACAAAAGAATCTAATAATAATTAATGACGTACTAGTAATAGAAAATCTTAAATTAAATAACGATTCAGTAATCTTTTAACTTCTACATTATATCTGAAAAAAAAAGAGATTGAATATAAATCCTTGCGGATCAGTATGTATAAATATACATTTGCGATCGCGCCAATCTCGAATAAAAGTCACTTAATTATATAATTGTTATTAAATTCTTCATTTCCGATCGTACATGACATCGTCGTAAAAGCTTATGAGCAACAAAAGAAAGAGAGAGAAGCGACAAGTTATTCATGAGACTAAACTGCGTGATGATAGTGTACGGGGTGGAATATTTTAGTGCTCGTGCTTTCTCTCTCCCGTGGCGTGAAAGTAATGCACGCGAGCAGAACGCTCCTCTCCTTTTGTGTCACGACAGATGAACCGAGACAGGACAAAAAGCGTCACGTTTTACCTCTTTGCCACGGGCACGGGTAAGAACGCGCGGAGCCGACTCTTACTGCCGCGTAGCCCCTTTTATAATTTGAAACGACTCACCCGTACCGGTTCAATGAATAATCATCGCTCAATCATCATAAACTGCTGTCGAGTGGATGGATTAAAATAGGGTGACCACCTTTTTTTTTGTGTTCGACAACAAGATTTGTGGCGTGATTTTAACTGCGAGTCGTTTATGTTTTCATTGAAATTGATCAGCATGACGATTAATTAGCCAAAAAGTTCAGCGAGAAATTAACGATGCTTATAATTATGTGACACGAAATCGTACACGCCGTGTATTTTGCGAATAATTTTACTATTTTTGACAGCAGAAAGGAAAATAGGATACATATGAATATTTATTTTCTAGTGGAATTCAATAGGATTTCTTTCCCGTGCAATTATTTGCATTAAATAGTTGAGGAATTACATAAATGTGCAGTATAATAAAATTAGCTGCAATTTTAAAAGTCGCGGATTAGCAAAATATGAAAAATGCGTTGATGATAACGATGCAGCGAATAACTTTTACTACTCTAATGAGATTGACTGTCATTAGGATGTAACGATGGAGGATGTTTAATTAATGAACGATTCGACTTTAACGAATTTACGATTTAGTTTTTACAATTACGTTCGTTTAAATCAGTAGTAATGTCGAATATCATTTGGCAAAAATTTGATAAGAACGCACGATTCCTATTTCGCCGTCATTCCACCGTCAAATTAAACTCGATCAGTTAGCGCAAGACAATTAACCAATTGCTATAATTAAGACACACATCTCCACTTAATATTTATTCGATCTGAGTCTGGCCATTGAATTTGCATTCGAATCCACTTCGGGATGTCTTCACGGTTGTTTCTTTTCGAGAAGAAATCTTGTTTCTTAATGACACAGGACTGATGCTCCCTGACTGATCCAGACAAATAATTATGCATGATTTTTTTCCATGTAATTAATGATTCATGATTTAAGGATTTGTTAATAAAATTTAAAAATTTCTCTCAAGCTCCGAAAGGTTCAAAAGTTGTTTTGCAAATTTGCAATCATTTGCCATTTCTTATAAATTGCAATTAAGTAAACAATATAATGATGTAATCATTATAATGTACTTAACACGCCATATTATACGGCACTCATATGCGTGCGAGCCACGACAACGGGGGGTCGCATCTAGTATCAGAGTTAGTTCGGAGGGTCCGTGGTTGTGTATCTCGTTTATAGTGTTCGTTACGTTAAACTAATGATTTACGACTGTTCGTGCGCTCGACGTGTGGTGGCGATGTAACGTGGCGTAAGACTCTCACGATGTCACGCGTAAGCAGGTACATTACATGCACGTAATTTCACGCAATAAGGATCCCTGTCTGCAACATTTTGCAACGTTTCGCGACAGTGAACTCTGACCTTCAGTTCAATATTTCGTCACGTCTTGCAAACTCGATATTTTGTCAAGTTTTATATATGAAAGAAATTCCATCAATATGAAATATAATAATAAACAGAGAAACATTTTTTTTTAATTAAAAGATGTACATACGTTTCCTAATTTAATTTCAGAATTAGTATCGAATTCAAGTAGCGAAAATTGGTACAGAGAGTAGCGTCGAATTCAACTGATTGCCGCAATTGAATTATGCAAACTCGTCGTGACGAGAGGTGGAGGGTTAAATCCTTCGCACATATTGCTTCGAGGCTGCCAGAGAGACTCGCGCGGCATAGGATTACTCAGGTCGTTCGCGTGACACTGTAAACGAGCGAGGTATCATCGCGCTTGTTATTACAAACCGCGCGAAACTCGTGAAGATCGAGTACCTGTTATCGGAAGGGCCGAAAAAAATAATCATATAACCGCCTCTCTTCGAGCGTTTTCTTGGAAGGTACTTATCGTACACCGTTCCCGATGACCGGTTACATCTTAATAAGAAGGGCAGCAACGACAATCTGTGCGAGTTCATTGCCTTGCTTCCCTCTCCCTCCTCTCTCTCTCTCTCTCTCTCTCTCTCTCTTTCTCTATCTCTTTCTCTCGACTCACTTGCGCATCATTATTAATGGCCCCGGTCGACTCGTTGGCGATTTTCGCAGAGGCACTTGTCCACGGCAGCGGTCAACGGGGAAAGAGAGATACGGGGGCCGCGGCGATATATTAATTTATTAACTAGTTTATTTTTATACGGGGGTTTAAAGAGGCCTTATATCCACAGAGACGTGGTGAGAGAGCCTCTGGGGACTCGAGAGCGAGAGCACCCCAGCACCGCACCGGTGTCCATAACTCAATCCATGCCGAGGATCCGCCGTGTGCCGGTTGCCGTTGGCACTTTTCCACACTAAAATACGCTGAATTATATCGATCCCGTTCGTCATCCCGTCGCACCTTCGCTCCTTTGCCTTCGGTAGATAAATCAATGCCATAAGCACTACTCGGGATAGTAATGGGAAAGCGACTCTCATCTATCTTTTATCATAGAAATTTGTCTTTCTACACGATAGTATCTAAGAGTCGACGACTATTGCAAAACTACTACACACATTGTATACATACACAACCGAAATTGTTAATGACGGCAAATTACGGTGATTACGCTGTGCGTGCGACGTACAAGTTTACTCTAAACGTAATCGCGTGGTCAGATGCATATAAGTATACGATTGACTGCAGTCTCCGTAATTATACTTAAACAGACCCGGGTACATAATTGGATTTTGAATAAATATTAGTTCCGCGAACGACCGGAGGAGATATCGCGAGAAATGCTGCGGCAACAGTATATCGCCCGTAAATTCTTGAGAACGACACGGTGGTTCCTCCGATAGACGCTCGCACGCATTATCTAATCTAATTATTTTACCGGACGGTATAGATATACACACGCGCAGGGTTTACGTTCCCGTGGACGTTTCTGCAGCATACCGGCAAATTCTCAAACAATCTATCGAGCAAATTAGTGGTAAGATAAGCGTTGACAGAGATAGATCGACTCGCGTTACCGCGTAATATAATTATACTGGGCTCTCTCGGTATCGTCTTGCCTCTTGATTGTGAAAGCTGGTTAATCGATATATATATATAAAATAACGGTGGCGCAAAATATATATATCCGCGCGTGTCTCGCGAGGTTATAAAACCGTATAGCTTCAAATTTTTTCCCCCATTATTTCGAATGACAAAGGTGTTATAAAGTCCTCGATAAAGGATTATTGATTTTTTCAGTTTTTCAAACTGGTATTCTTCAAAACAAAAGTAAAAAGATCCTTTCTGAACATCTGTTCGCACGGCGGAATCGTCCTTTTCTATTGCTTGTACCATCGTTATTTTGTAGCTATATATACCGCGCGTACATACGTGTGTCGAACCCCGGCATGTGCGCCATTTCGCACGGTCATCGGCGCGATATAGCTCAATATGAGTACACATCGACGCGGAACAGGAGAATGAATGCATCAACTGTGCACCAGGGGAGGAACCGCAGGCCGGCAGGCAGACAAGCGGGCAGGCGAGGCGAGACGAGGCGAGGCAGGTATAAGAAGGTAGGCAAGCGGGCAAGCGAGCAGGCAGGTAAAGACAGGTAAAGGCAGGTAGACGCAGGTAGGTAGGTGTGTCCATGCCAGAGCGCCGAGTGTGGGCCAGTCCAGTTATTTGAGACGGATAAGAACTCGGAAAAAAATGAAAGAAGCGAGTACAACACCGCGCGCGAGAGCGGATATATAAGTGTACGGAAGGATGAAGGGGAGAGGAGAGAAGGACTTGCAACACAGAAATTGATAGGACGCTACATTAATGCAGTATCTTCGCCAATGTTATCCAAGGGTTGATAAGGTGGGGGTGAGAGAGAGGGGGAGGGGGGAAGGGACGGAAAAGGATACACTCGGTGTCTCGTACGGCGAACCACCAGCTCCTTCGCGCTCTCTTTTTGTCACTCGACCTTTGCTCTCTCGCCTTCGCTTATCGCTCGTTTGCTACGCTGTCCGAATAACGTTGTCATGCGCGAAATAATATTAGCCCTCTGGCGAATCGCATGTACTCGCATGGAATCGCTCGCTGATAAGAACGATAACTTGAGATAACGATTTTTGGAAGATTTTGTTTATATTATAAGCAGCTGAGAGGGACTTTTTTTTATTATTGGAAGAATAAGAGAGAAAAAAGAAGAGAGAGAGAGAGGGGGGGGGGAGGGGAATCCCTATGTATTTTCTCGTGATGACATCGGTGGCCTCGGTGGGTCAAGAACGACGTCTTGTTCTCGCTTGAATTTACAACGGATAATATATGGACCATCGTCCACGTAATGAATCTCTTAATTACGTCGTTTCATTTAGACGATTAGCCGCCCACGTTTTCTCGAATCTCTCGAAAAGTCTCTCGGATAAATCTGCCTAATTTATGAAAATGTATTCACCACGGGAATTCATTCGAGTGGGCCACGACGACGTCTCGGCTTTGAGCCAGCTTCTGTAATGAGTTTTCGAATCGACGACGATCGATGCGCCTATTTATATTCAATTACAATCGTATCTATTATGTCGCTATAACATTTGACACGCACGACACGCGATTGTAATTTAATCACAGAGAAAAAACGACATGAGTTTATTATCTTTGTCTCGGAAATATTGAAACTCAGAAATATTAAAGCGTCTTGAGACGTCTGTGTTTCCACAATCGAATAAATCGTAGATCGAATAAATCGAAATTATTTTGAAAAATATCTGAATATACACTTTATATGCTACCAGAAATTTATTCCGTTCATCCATAGCTTCTTTTAACTTTTAGTGAGCAACATAGATCTTAAATACAATTCAACAGGTTATATATATCTTTACGTTTGCCAATTTTGTTTCATGCGGTTTTAAATATATTAATTGTACTTTGTTTAATTCGAGACTCATTTTCTACATGTACGCTCGCAAATTACATAGGATGCATAATGCGAGCGTTTTAAGAGCAGGGAAATATTTTAAAGTGTATATATCGTTGCATTTAGCTTCGGCATGTCGAGCGGCCCCGTTAATTTCACTAATTAAGTTAGCAACCGACCGCCCTGCCTGCTCCATCTCGTATCCTCTTTCCCACTGTCTCTTATAAGCGTTATTTATACTTTTTTTGCGCATTAATTTCTGGTCTTCTTATTTCTCGTCCGACTTCCTCGACGTCGCCGCTTATTTTCCTTCTCCGCTTTTGCGCCCGTGTCGCCGTGAGCGTACGTAAACGTTTTCGTTCTTTCAAAAAACATACCGCGTATCGGGTTTTCTTCGATTTAAAAATTCTACAACATTATCGATTTGCAGATGCGACAACAGCGAAAGATTTTTAATAAATATCTACACGTACTTTTCGCGATGGATGTCACGTCTATGAAAACTCGCATCGTTCCGTCTTGTGTAAACTTGAATAAAAAGGTAATAATCATCATTAATTAAAATGCAAAACTCGTAATTAGTTATCGCATATGTATTCGTGACTTACGCAAATGCCTGTGCACGCAATCGTGATGTTCTTTTCCAATCTCTCTCTCTCTCTCTCTCTCTCTTTCACGGGATTTTATACGATGCGATTATATGCGCATTTTATTCAGCGGAATTCCAGAAGTCACCCACGAGCCACTCGATAATGACAGACGAGGCTCGTACAATGGCAGCAAGATAACGAATAACAAAGTGCGATCATCTCGTTGTGCGTTGTAAATCACATCGTGTTTACCAAGCTTCTTCGATTCTTCCACCTCGGCGGTTTAATCCGTTCGGTTAATCATGAAAAATCGCTGACGTTTATCACTACGAAACGCTATATCTGCTGTTCTTCATATACAGGATGTTTCACATCAAAAACTTCATTGTTAGAAATAGAAAGATAATATATAAAAAATATCTTGGCCTTAGAGAAAATTATATGAAATCGGAATTAATAATTTTTCTTTTGAATGGAGATTTTTCCTCAGTATTATATCTTTTCTCTGTCAGATCAATCTTTAAAGCTCACGGTCTCGAGTTGTAACGCGCTATACACGACCGAGTAATGTCCCTCCGATGTGGGGATATTCATCCTCTAGACTCGCATTTACAGTTTTTTATGCCGGGATGACAAATGTGTCGTATTTAACAATATTTTTGGATCACACATCAGCTTGCGCTCACAAGATCAGGGATTATCTTGTCCTCGGAAAAATATCACTTTCGCCGTTTGTCATCGAGCCGACCTGCCACTACGACGCGCAGTTTGTCGTTTGACATTAAGTTGCTCCCATGGCCATCAAAAATTACAAAGAGAGCAAGGATGCTTGATATATTAAGTACATCTGTAAATAATTGCGTTGTATTATTCGCAAGAGATAATAAATTTTCTCTTTTAGCTATGGCTGAAATAGCGATTAAACTATACACAAGAGCGAGAATACTGAAGTTTAGAATTATCTAGTATCACGAAAATTGATTTTAAAGAACATATATATTGAGGAATATACATATATTAAATATGTTTCTGAATATGTTAGTATTTAATCGCGCAAGGCTACGACACGGGATAATCCTGGTGCTCAAACGTAAGTTATGTTACTTGGAGTGCAGGTTGCAGTCACGATGAAACGGTAACACGAGAAACCAGATCCTATTTTATACGGAGAATGTGTGATGCGTATGTATGGTAGCCCACACTATCACACTTGCCGTTTCGCTGATTTTCAAAAGGATAAAAACTCCATGTCTCTCATCCGCAAAATTTTAATCGCTAAAAATATGAGCACTGACGTAAAATATATTTGAATTAGCGTTAAATTTGACTCGAATAGAGTATTTAATTCAAGAACTTTCGGTTTTGAACTTCAGGAGAAATATGAAAAAGTTTGATATTTTTGATCAAAGAATTTAGATGGAATTTTAAACGTTATGTTAATGTAACATCGTCATTAATATCTTTCGTGAAATATAGTATTCCATATGAAAATGTATTTTTTTTTCTTATTGGTTTTTCGTAAAATTATAGAGCTATAAATATTTATACATAAAATGCGCATTTTGATTTATTAAGGAGGACAGCTCTGAAGGAATTAAGACACACAATCGCTGATTAATTACTCAATAATTACACGAGACTGTAATAATTTTCACGATTGAATATATGGACGGGGTTTATTAATTTGGCTTTAAAATTGTATGTTTAGTCATTGAATTTTCGATAACGAGAGAGAGAATCTGACGTTTAGAATGTAAATGAATGAAATCGACGATAAAGCACGAGGATATTAATGAAAAGATCATTAGTACGGTATGAGTGCGGGCCTAATAGAATGCGAGAATGATGTAACGGCAATGTATCTTCTTTAGCTTGTAACATATTGAGGATGTTCCAACACGCACGCGTATACATAACTTACTAATACATAACAGGTAGTAAGCTGTACTACTTTACGCACGCGTTCAAGTGATGGATTCTCATATCCAAACTTTTCTTTTTTTTTTTTTTTCTTATGTTTTCCATTGCACTGTGTGTTTCCATTGCGGACACACTTGCGGACGTTAACTGCGCAGTTTCATCCTGCTACCTACTATACTTTACACGGCGGGAGAGCCTTTCGCGGCGCCAAAAAGAGTACAAGAGTACGTACGTAACGTCCGTGATGTATTACGCGGCGTAATAAATACCGAGCGCCGTTGACAGAACAATCCTTACCCACTACCACCACGTGGCCGAAGACCTGATCGTTGGACACGTGGGAACAGTTCCAACGGTGATGTCGGAACTGGTGCCGGCACTCGCGCAGACCCAGCGCGGCGCCCTCGCCCACCGCCGGCATCGCGTGCGGCGCTTTTCTGCACTGCTCGCGCTGACTTTTCGCCAATCCAGGGATGCGGCTGCAGACAGCCGCGCCGACCACTACCGCTCCGACCACCCTGAAATATAAAGAGATCCGTCGTGAGAAATACGAACGAGAGGATAAAACGAGCAATTAATACTTTGACGAACGTATATAATAGAAACTATTTCGACACGAGAATTTTACCCTTTATTTAAAAAGTAGGGAATAATTACCAAATTATAAGATTATTAATTATCTAGCTTTATATTCTTTTTCCTCATAACGTATATCTGAATTATCTTCTTTTAATTTTCTTTCTCACATAATTGTGTATCACTTACATAATGTTATCAGAGATTTTATATTCGATAAAATTACAGAGACGAGATGGAATTTAAGAAATAAAAAATTCTTAAGAAGCAAATAACTAGAAAACGATTGAAAATTTTACGACGATTTATCTTTATCGTTTTCACTTCGACGTCTTGACGAGTAAACTGTAAACAGAGCGGTTAACAGGTGCTAAAACCGATCCGATGACAAGCTGAAACTTGATATCCTCAGTCTCCTGCTGGTTCATTGCATAATTTATATCCTATAGCACCTTTCTCAAGCACTTTTGCAAAGTGATTATCTGTATTTTCTCTTCTTTCAAGAAAAGAAAGAATAATAGTGAGAATAGGGACCGATGCATCATTTTGAAAGTGATTTATAAAATCGCACGGTTCATCCATCATTTCGAGGGAGCTATAAATATACCCTTCATTACGAACCACTTACTACTTCTGTTATTCCTTCCCGATCGAGCAATGAAATATTAAGGCGCTCCAAAGTATACTCGAGGGTGAGTTATCAAGTATATACCGGGAGTCGGGGTGGGATGAGGTAGGGGAGAGTATACCGGGCTTATATAGAAAGAGGATCGTAGAAGAAAGGAGGATGTAAGGCGAGCAGGTTGAATTTCTGAGAAGCATGAAATTGCGACGATTACGCCCCGTGTCCCCAGGGCGAGAGATATTTGCATTGGAATGCATCGCGCTGGATCTCGCGCAGTGGCCGCCGAATCTCTCTCGTCGTGAGCCACGTGGTGGGACACAATCTGTATAGGATGTCCTGACGACGAGAGCGCACGAGAGAAGAGGGAAGGAGAGGGGCGCGATGGCGTGCCGCCGCGCCGCGCCGCGCCGCGAAAACGAGCCGGTCCGAAATCGCCCGGGGGGGAACTTCTTCGTTCCTCGTCACGTCGCTTTCGCGAGGCATAAACGAGAGAGACGTTGACGCGAGGGGTCCCGTCATCGTCCCCTTCAAAGATTTGGCATGCGCATTCGTGATTTCTCGTTGACGGGAAGATGCAATCGCGCGAGGGGCCTGCCGAGGGTGAAGGAAAAAGAAAGAAAAAAAAAAAGGAAAGAGGAGAACGTTCCACGTCATTTCTCATAATAAGTACGAGACAGTGAGAACGGGCTCCTTCCTGTCTCGTGCATTTCGTCCCAATTACACTGCGGCTGTACGGTACGTGCGTGCGGATTAACTAGAGAAATTAATTAGAGAAGCGATTTGCGCAGAAAAATCTGACGATATCCGATTGCGAGAAGGCGACAACGTTAAATGTTAGCAGTTACGTTTCTCCTTCTTAATTACGTGCTAGGTACGTCACTCGTTAACCTTAATTAAACACGAGTTGCACCATGACGATGCCTCGAAGGCATGTCACGGACGGGCAGGTGATAGCGGTTACTCATTTGTCTTCATTGCTCGTTACTTAGTTAAGATGCACTTTATCACGATTATGTTCACGTCTGATGAATGAATTGTTACAGCACTCTCGTCGTTCGATGACGGAAAATTGACGATTCCAAATTGACGACTGTTTTACGTTTCCTATGTATTCCAACTTTTATATCATTTTAAATATTTTATTGGTATTATTACATTTGACTAAATTTTATTTACGCCAAACATTTTTCCTGGCATCTGTTTGAAAACATTTCGATGGACCTTTTTAAAATTTCACCCTAAATTATTATATATTATAATTAGATTATGTTAAACGTTTAAAATCATGATTGAAGAGTGCACCTGTGTCTTTAGTATGATGATCGGGTAAAAGAGAACAACGGGCTCGCGTACTTACGCTCCAGCAGCAATCCGCACGTAGTCATTAGAGCATAATGTATAACATTACGCCCGTCTCATACGGAGGCTAATGGTGTGCTATTTGCAACAGGGTACCGCAGCACCGTTCGCCATCGACCGTTAAAGTCGCTGTCAGGGCAGTTCCAATTATGTACCGCTTATCTTAATTTTTACAAATTTTCAAACATTGTTTTTATGATATGAGGAAATTAAATTTTGTTTTTTCTAAAATGATATGCATTTATAACAGATATATTTATAGTAAGAAAAGTTTATATTGCAAAAAATCCCTACATATCACCACATTGGGTAGGAGGTCCAATATTCCATCGTGGATTGTGACGAAAGATATTGTAATTAACGTGCGGCTTATTATGTGATCATCTATACTCGATATGTTTTCTGGATTATTTAACATTACTCAATTTATCCCGATGACTTCGTCAGAGACTTTTAGAGAGACTATGGAAAAAGACAAATAAAAGTTCCTTGAAAATAAGAAAAAAATGAGAAAATTTGAGAGAAAATGATCAGGCTCACGTGTGTAACATTCTGAGTAATAAGCCATCGATAAGCCGTCGTTAAAATACCTTCGTCGATGCATATATGTATAGAGGTCGCATATTCTATCCTTTTCCCGTGGAAAATTATATCAATTTATAGTAGCAAAGAGCCCATTAAGCATCATTAGTTCCATTTAAGGCACTCCCTCAAGACCAATTTTCAAGTAAGAAATATTGAACTCCTTCGCGTTTACGCTCGCAAATGATATGTAATCAAAAAGATGTAGCGCAATATTTGCAAGCGCACTAGTATTCCAATCTAGTTTTTATGCCCTCGATTGTCGATTTTATGCTGCACGTCTCAATTTCTCGATGCCGGCATTTTTTTCGATAGAATGAGTCACGATCCACTGATTCATCTAGTCGCGGTTGCATTTTTTTGAAAGCAACTTCTGTGCGGTTAGCCGCAGAAATCAGGATGAGGACCTTTCTATAGATAATATCAGCATACAAGGAAACTTGGTATCATGTATTTTCGAAACGATAAAATTACGATAAAAAATGTACTATAATTAAAAACTTCAGGAATCCCAAAATGACGCAAAGAAGCAAAGTATATACTCGTAATGCAAATTTTGACTTGATTATTACTTTTACTCCCGCATATATCGGAAACGGGTTGACTTGACATAATCCCTCGAATAATCCGTAGCGCATCTGTTAATGCTGTCTTGCACGCTAGATTATGGAAATTGACATAGAAAGATGCATAGTAGATACGAGAGAGAATATCAGTAGTGCACGCCTTGGCGCTTCGCTCTGCTTCGATGATATCTCGATAGCGTATGACACCGCGGGGGTTCCGTAGTCGAGAGAATCTTGGGTATATAATACGACGCCGCGTCGCTCCGCTTACTCGAATAACTGTAAATCTTCGTAATGCCTTGCGCGATGATATCGAAGATGCTATCTGCAAAATGCTCGTTCGCTACGAGCGCCGTGTAGAAACGAAAACGGCATGTCTCTATTTTTGCGAAAAATTGTTCGACGTCTCGGCAGCAGCAAAACTGTCAGTAAAAATTTAAATATTGAGGGGCAGAGAGAGAAAGAGAGAGATTCAGTCTACTCTCTAAATTTTCTGGAGTGACTTTTCATTCTTTTGGAGTGAATCTCACTCCAAAAGTGTGAAAATACTGCCACTCAAGTGGCCGAGTGACAGTATTTTCAATCTTTTGGAGTGAGATTCACTCCAAAAAATTTAGAGAGTAATGAATAAGTAAATATCTTTTTTTTAAGTACAGAGTTAATCTTTACAGAGATATTATTTATACACTCTTGAAATTTGCGTTATTCCGCATCCTTTAATACGCATGTCTTTATCTATGTATCATCACGTTCCTGCTCAAAAATGCTTTATAAATAGCATCTTGTCAGTTTTGAGTGACACGTTCTTTCATCAAATCTGTCAGCAACAAGACATATGCATCATCCTCTTATCTAGCCCGCAGAGTCATGCCTCGCGATCGCAAATTCGAGATACGTAGTGAAATCTCGCCCGCGTCGCGAGTGATGCATCGTTTAACTCCGTATACGAGAATGTGGGGGTCGTGGAGTAAAATAAAACGAAATTAATTATTCAAGAGTTATGATTATCTAAGAAAATACATTTGAATTTGCTTTAATTTGAAATCAACGGCAATCTTCCTTTTTTTTGAGACTTGTGAATTTAAATTAAAATTCAATCAAAAGTCTCGTTTAAAGAATGTCATTGTACGTTTCTTTTTTACTTGAGAAATAATGTTTCATTGCGCAACACGCTACGTATTATTGATATTGTCATTCCATGACAGAATTCGTTCAACTTCATGCCCGATGCGAGCCATTGTTGCTTCGCCCGTTTGTCCATCAGTGTCAAAAACTCGAGACACACACCGCCGTGGGTCCGAGGGGTCCACAACGTGATGGACGCTTATCCGACATCAAATCTTTGAAATTTTTTTACGGAGACACCGCCGGCAGGTGGGTCGCTAGTTCGACGCGTAACGCACTCCGAGTTCCTTTTATTGGCGAGATTTCAACTCGACGGCCCATGGCGAATGGGTTTCGAGTACTCGATATGCCGTGACTAATCGAAAAACGCTGGAAGAATACCAGCAGGGGCGGATTTACGTCTCTTCTACCTTTAATACTTTAATGTTCGTTCAATTAAATCTATAACAAGAGATCTGAGAATGGTCGCGACATTGTAATCTTTTAATCATTATGAGTATTAATTATGAGTATACATTCAAACGATATTGATTTTTTTTATCTTTTTCGATTCTTTTATTTGCTGTTTAATTTTCGTTAAAAGAAAAAGGAGGCGAGTGAGACAGTTATTTAAAAAATTTACAGTTTTATTAATATTTTTTTTTTTTACATATAAATGCGTTCCTGCATGCCCATCGCACGTTCGTTGGGATAGGTCTGACTCGTCTCTCGTTGCACAACAATAGCGCCCGCCACAACGATATTCAGAATGCCTTCGCTCTGGTTACGATGACTACTTCGTCGAGATTCGATACGCCCATTCTCGTTTCTTACCACGGAATTAAACGTGCCGCAGGGACGTGACTCACAATGTTACCGGATCGACCTACGATCCCATCGATAGAGTGATTCCTCACGGTCTAAAGAATCGAGTCATCGGCGAGTCATCGATATTCGCTTCTTGATAGATCTGTAATTTACTCGCGTTTGTCCAAACTTTTTTTGTTGTGTATGTGGTGGCATCGAAAAAAAAGAGATAACGAGAGATAAATATCTTTTTGCTTTTGGCACGGCGCGATCGAAGATTGTAAAATCAATTACGGTATTTAACCATACTCAATACGGCATTTAACCCGCTTTCGTAATTATCCTCTCGCGAAATCGTTTGATATGGAACACGGGAAGCGTACAGATTTTTCTTAATCGCCTCAACGATTCAACTTATCTCGGCGCCTCTTATTGCTCCCCTCGACTTCCTTATGTTCGAACCGGAGCAAGCACTTATCTCAATACGCCGATTTAGCCGCTATATTTCATCGTATCGACCGCGCTTAGCGGTCGTAAGCGACTCGTCCGTTTATCGAGCTCTCTCGCGAGATTCACGTGATTTACGGCGCCCCGCGCGTTCGGGAAAGTCGTGAAGGAAGTGAAGGAACTCGGCACTCGCGACTCGTCGCGATAGCTGTAATTAGCGGAGATCGCGCTTTTCCGATGAAGTTACCAGCGACTCGCGGCGCCGATCAACGCGCGTTTCATCCGCGGCGATAAGCCGGAGCCGGCGCGGACGGATACGGCTTGATCGCCGTCGACTCCTCGACGCGATTCAATGCACGCGCGCGATACACGTAGATAAGAATTAAGGACTCGCTAAGTTGCTCGCCGTGAATACGTCGTGCATGCGTGGGTTCAGAGCCGTTTCCCGCTGAGCCGCGTGTGTTATTTTAGCGGTCAGTGCGCGGCCAAGCAGGTACACGCTTATACACGCGCGGCGAATTGTATCGTTACGTATCTAATTCCCATATTTATGGCACGCTTATTGAATCCCTCGGATTTCCTACATTGCTTCACTACTATATGTAGCTGATATGAAACGACTAATAGCCGATAATTCAACAAACTTTAATAAAAAAAATTAATTTGTTTCTTTCAGAAGAAAATAAATTCCTCTTGGAGTTTTTGGATGTTTGACAACCTGGAAGGAAAGAGGTCTGACAATTTGAAAGGAGAAGGAGGCCTTGGACATGCGTCGGGCGCCGGCGGAGTAACTTTGTGGTAAATATTATTTTTTTACTTGTTGAGAATCCTTCTCGTTTCTATTCGACTATAAGGGCACAAATAATACGCTGAATACGATTTTGACTTTAGAAATATTTAACCATTTCATATTTAATAAATAACACGCTATAATTTTGAGATGTTAGAAGAAAGTTGTAAAGAGAGAATATTTTAACAAATTTTTAATATACATATGCTACATCTGTTATGTATAATGCGAAAGAGTTTACTCCATTTTCTAATATAGAACAACTTTATTCTATCAAGAAATATGTTTTGAACGAGAAAATTCGTCGTTTTACGGATGACTCTTACGAATGATTCTCGCATCGATCGTTCTATACGCGCGCGTCACATCTGTCGTTGCAGTGAAAATGCACGTAATACTTTCGACATATGTCTCGGCCCTGTCTTGAATTCCGGCGTTCCAATGTCGTTCCATTCCGCACGGCGTCACGCTCCGGGGACGTGTGTACGGTGCGTCGCGTAGGTTGTCCCGATGCACATGAAGAATCGCAGACACTTCACCTTCCATTAGCATTGAATACGAATTAAATTAACCCTACGATAGCAAATTCTTTCGGGTATACGAGGGCGAGAGGGAACAACGATCGAATAGCGAACGACAAAATGCGTTTTTTTTTCTTCTATTATATACACGCAGCGAAATGGCATCGCCGTAGCATCGAGAATGTGCTCGATAAATTACGGTAAATGAACTTGATAAAGTTTTCTTACAACCGATTACCTTTTCTCAATTTTTCTTTCTCGTGCGAATTCTTAGAATTTTCTAAATAGAATACTATATTCCTGATGTTCTTTCAATCATTATTTTTATTTTTCTCGCATATATATTATACAACACGCATAACTTTATGGCTACCTCCATCCTCTCGTTGCACCTTACATCCAATATGATTTCTGACATGCTAATTATATATGAGAGTTGGTCCCGATCGACATCACGCGACACCCCGCTAATTGCGCTCGATGTGACCTTGTTAATCGATAATTTTTTTAACCGGCTGTTCTTATTCGTTTATAAATGCGTTCACATGAGATGCCGCAGGCAGTGGGCATTATTATAACCGCTATTAAAAGTTGTAAAAAATTACGTAAAAATTGTTTATGTAATTTTTAATACGTTTGATTTTAATGCGCTTCTCATACATTAAACACTTTCGTACATGTATCCTAATTTAATATAAAATATTCCAGAGAGTCGAAATACGTAAAGCACGTGACACGTTTATCTAAATTATAGGGGAACCTTTCGTCCTAATGGTCTCGTTTTTTCCTTTCTCACCTTTAAAATAACGCCCGTCGCCGGAAAGTGTCCCATTGTGCGACGCGAGAAACCTGGCTCTGCTCGCGCTCTCGAGGTGCTCTCATGTTATTGACCTCGAAGATATTGCCGGATACGATCCGTGCAGGTCTAACTGATCCTAGGGGAGGAGAGAGGCTTACATACTTAACCGAAGTTAATTAAAAGGATCTATCGGCGGACTCGAAGGGCGCGAGATAAGATCGGCGTTGACGCCACGGTGAGAAACGTCGCTGTCGGGCGACCTTTCTCGAAGATAGCGGGTGAGAAGTTTTGCGGCGTTTCACATAAATCCTGTCCCGTCTCGCCCATCTCGCGGATCGATACGAGATATCGATGACGTGTACATTATAGACGGCTCCGTTTACGACGATAATCCTAAGTAGAATTTGATCAATTCATAAATTTCATTTATTCATTTCGTTAGATTTTATTTATAAAACTTGCGGTTAAACAAAAATTTTTTCCTTCTGGACCTTGTAATGCCCATATTCGGGTACCCGGATTAGGAAACAGTGGATGAAGTAGTAAACGAGAACGGAGGGAAGAAGAGATACAAGAGTCAGACGATGAAAAAGGGGAGCGGTTTACATAATTTCGCGATATTATCTGGGCGCGAACATATCTGCCGGTCTCTCTCTCTCTCTCTCTCTCTTTCTTTCTTTCTTTCTCTCCCGTGCGGCGGAATGATCCGCGCGGATTCCCACGCGCGCAGCGGAGAGCTCGTCCAATTTCGAGATTTCGGGGCCGGCCAGGGTTAAATGTTAACATGGGAATTATGCTAATCGCCCGTGGTGCCCTCGCCATTGGGACATTCGTCATCCACCGCAGTTTTCTGGCCGCGCTTTTTGCGGTATACGTACACGGTCTTATATACGGACCGTTGGCCGCGCGTATAATACGGAGGTGGTCCAGAAAGAGACGAGACGTATTTGAAAGTCTAATTTTTTTTACGATTTTCATGCCCAAGAGAGATCGGAGCCTTCCTCCCGTCCGTAAAGCCATTCCCGTCCGTTTCGCTCGGCCTTTGTTTTTGCTCCCCAGTTGCTGCACGCATGCCGAATTCTTTCCCTACTCGTTATTCCGCACGGGTATAGTAGGGATAAATAATTTTTTTTTTATAACTTGGACCATCGCGTAATGATTCGTCTAAGGCCAAGGACGATTTATATAGAATTTTGTTTGATTATATATAATTTTAATTATTTTCTCTATAACGTTACCAAACTGTGTGTGAATTTCAAGTGAGATTAGTGTATCCTCAAAGATAGCACGCGTAAATATAAATATACGCAAATTAATATCTTTAGATATTTACTCCCATCGGGAAATCTATGTGCGCGGAGAGAGGCGAATGTGGGAAAAATTTACTCCCACGTGCTCCAACACCGTACAGCGGGACGGTACCACGATCGGGCGGAGTCTCTCGCGCGAGCGATCACCGGAAATTCATAACTTAGCATCAGGCCGACGAAAGAGGGTTAATCAGGAAAAATACGAGACGCGCTTTGTCGCGCGCGAAGGCGCGCGGGAACGGGGCGTTAGCTGAAATATAATTTTGCGTGGATTAGCGTGGGATTGTAAATTCGCGCTTGGGAATTCGCGCGCGACGCAACCTGGTCACCGGGAACGGGTGTTGGTGTGGACCGTAATAATAATACCACGCCTCTAAAATCTAACCGGCGAATCTGACATTTGACCCAGGGGAGGCAAAAAAAAACCGGGACAGACGCTCTCACGCGATCTTTCCCTCCGACGCGCGTAATCTCACGCGCGTAATAATTTCGTTAATCCTTTCTGGTTTTTTTATTTCAAAGAAAAATATACGCGTGTCCTCGCGTGGCAAAACTGAAATTCGTATTCTTGTCAATGGCCTAGATGGAGTCCGCCGCTTTTGTTACCGCGGAAACCAGTTTGGAACTTTGTAATTCATATATGTTTGCGAGTGATGTATGTACCGCTTCTGCGAATCGTGCCTGCTTATTTCGCGATGAGGTCAGCCTCGCTAAGCTGTGCGATAAATTGGTGGACGATTATAATCACATCTCAGCGAGATATAGATTGAAAACTACATATTAAATTTGAGGTAACTTATTAAAATTAAGATTCTAGCCACATGACAGAGATTGATGACTGATTATCTCTTCCTTTCATTAAAAAAAAAAAAATAAACGATATAAACGACAGTTCATTATTTCCGAATTTTCAGCTTTAGATAAAAATTAGATTAATTAACAACCCAGACCTGATATTATCCTGATATTATCCTGATTATTCGGATCACTACTATTCCTCATCTTGAATTATGGTCAATTGCAACCTCCCCAGCGAGAGATTATCTGTAGCAGTAAACATACAGTTTAAAAGACATTCGCGTGCTTATACGTGGAAAGAGAGAAGGAGAAGAAAGTCTCCTTGCGCGTGTGGTATCAAGGTGTGCAGCAAGTGTGTCCCTCTCCGCGGTGGGCGTTTCTTCCGATGATCAGAGTGGGAGAGGGTGGGTGGAGAAGGATATAGGAAGAAAGGGACGGGGGAGAGAGAGAGAGAGAGGAGAGAAGCGATTCAATTTATGTCTCGACAATGCGGCTTTGTCTCGCCAAATTATCATACATGAACCTATATACATAATCCCGTGTACCGGCGCATTATCATATCATAGCCACGCATTAAAGTACCAGTCTCTCCCTGCCTCTCCCCCTCCGCCCGCCCCTTCCCTCGTTGTATCGAGGAGAGGCGCCTATGTTTATGCGATCGACAAAAGAAATTGCGGGTCGCCTCATCGATCGAACGCCCCGGCGACGCGAGATGCGAGGGTTTTGCGGAGCTATCTTTGATGTGTCGACGCGCGCCGACACTTCCGGTACGCCCAAGTATGAAGATAGGTACGTATGCAAAGTTCCGAGTACTTACTTAAAATAAAAAATTGGGACACTATTTTTTCGAAAAAGACGTATGATAAATGTGTAAAAGTGTTTCAAAAAAATTATAGCTATTGTTCTGTTTCTGTGTCAGTTTCTCTTTCTCTCTCTCTTCGAATATATCCGCGGTAATACAGTATTATATTCTTTTTCCTTTTTTTATTTTGTTGTATCATCTGGCTCGTACAGTATCTATTGTTCTATTGTAAGCGAGAAGAATATTAAAATCGTTCGTATATATATATATATATATATATATATATATATGTGACACGCGTAGCGAGCCAAACGAATTCTGCAAGTCACTGCGCGGCTCGAGGCAAGAAACGTCGACGAAAACGACACGAAATTAGAGGAGTAGGAGAAGGCCTGGGGGACAACACCAGCAAGCACCTCAATGACAGGGAAGATTTCTCAATCAATCCAGAGCGTATCTCTCGCGCGCGCGCGAGGCTCTCGAGGGACTTGAAAATCCGAGGCATTGACGGGATAATTACATGCACGTAGACCGCGTAATATGTTCGTCTGTCAGTCTTGCGAGAAAAAGAGCGAGAGGAAGAGAGAGAGAGAGAGGGGAGGGGGGGAGGAGAAGAGATAGAGTGAGGGGGAGGAGGGGGGAGAGAGAGGGCAGAAAAAGCAAGGGAAAAGAGAGAGATAAAGGAAGACGAAGAGAATGCTTGGTAGCATTCGGCTCTCGTGCTACCGCTGGATCCGCCTCCGGCCACCCACGACGATGATCGTCGTCGACGATGATCGGTTTAACCTCCACTCAAATCGTCCACGAATATTTCCATTTGCATAATAGAGATTATATGCGCGCCGAGGGGAATCCGGCGTGAATTCATTCCGCGAGCGAGAGCTAGTGAGAAATTCTTTTTGCTCCTATCACTAATAATTCCTAAGGAAATATCCAAGGCAACATTTTATACAGCCCCGCATAGATGCCACGTAGATATACGTACTATATATTCTGAACGATCTTATTTTTAACGTTTGTTTCAAACGTCAGTTTTCTTAACGTCTCCAGATCTCCTGTACGTTGCTTCTTCACTATTTTGCTTTTGCCTATTTTATTTATCAAGCAATGTATACACAAGTGAGAATCGTTAGTCGAGAATAACTCCATGATCAAGACATTATTTTCGTTTTGCGCGCCATTGGAATAAGAATAGAAAACTGAGGAAAAGTATGCGCGTTAAGAATAGGGAGGTTTCGCTCGCGCATATATATATATATATATATATACATAATAGCGCTTGGGCGCTTTAGAATAAGCCGCGCTTGAAATCTCGTTTGACATTAGATTTATTTCGGCAAGTTCCGCGAAATCGTAATCAATGCGCGTGAATGTGGGTAGTGCCGATTGTTTATTAAGATTGGCTCGATGATGAATGCGCCGTGTCGCATAATATGTGGGACAGCGTATAAACCACGAGTGTGGCGAGTATAGTCTTCATGTTATATGTGCTGCACGAGTATGTACACTTGCGCGTGGTATACGTGTACATACTTACGTGCTTTATGCCAATGGGCTTTTACAGCTTGCAGCAACGTCGACGTGCCCGAGCAAGCACGATAAAGCCGAAGGCTCAAGTTTAACGAAGCGCTTAATTCAAGGCACGACCTTTATTACCGATCGGAGGACGTTATGCCCTCCTCGCCGCGAATCATACGAATCGACAGTGAGGAAAGTCCATACGGGCGCGCACAGATCGAGCATATATCCTTTATTATCCGCGAAAATAAAACAGCGCGACGGGGACGGGTAGACGAGCGGGCAGAGAGAGAGAGAGAGAGAGAGCGAGAGAGAGAGAGAGAGAGAGAGAGAGAGAGAGAAAGTGAAAGTTCGTATATAGCGTATAGAAAATAAACTTTAATAAAATGTTTTTTGCAATATCGTGTACATATTCATAACTAATAATAACGCTAAATTTCCACGATGTAATCATGCGGAGACATTCGATTGATTTCCCGATCGGTCCGTACGCTTATACGATCCGAGAAATCGTGCAGCGTATCAAATCGGCTTTAGAGCATGAGCTTAAAATTTCGAGGCGGGGTGTTATTTTTGATTGAGGTTACCCCTCGGCCGTTTACAACTTCAGAATCCGACGTACGGGCTGATTCGGAAGCGGATCACGTTGACCGGCGTGACGTTTTGTGGAAGATCCTCGCGATACAGCGGGATACGCGCGCATGCCGTATCACAGAAATGACTCATGTGAACGACTCAATGTCCCGATAACGATCAGCTCATTAAAGTAACCGGCGGCAGACCGAAATACGGCTTACCGGGGCATGACCGAGAGACGCACAAGGATACGTACGAAACGCGGATGAGAGACAAGCGCGCGACCCGCGACTCGAGAGAGGAGCAGCAGCAGGACCGACTCCGGGCGAGCGGCTCACGTGCAATAGAGTACGCGATGGCAGGAGATAAATAGATAGCGTGGAGAAATAACGGAGGTCACGGGTCTGGCATTTCGGTACGTGTGATCGGAAGAGATACACTTGAGAGCGACGTGGGCTCCTTTCTCTCTTTCTCTCTCGATGCGCGGTAGATTTAGATAGCAGCACAGAACTTCGTTGTCAAACCATAATCTGGTTTTTCAGAATTTTCCACTCTCCTATTATTTTTACTACTAATACTGGACACTAACAATACAAAGTTTCTCTGCTTCACATTTTCTTTCGTAAATTATTAAATTTTTCATTTTGAAACTCTTATACACATACACTGAGAGAAAAGTTTAGTATGAACAACCAAAATTTTGTTACTGATACCAAAACTATGTGTTGATATGTGACCAACTAAACTAACACGTCGATATTAATTCGTTAAATTTATTGAATAAAAT
>NW_012026774.1:2797623-2811563 GCF_000956235.1 Wasmannia auropunctata
TTGTGTTGTTAAATAAAAAATTATACCAAATTTTGCTTATTTAATTATATATTTTGCTATTTTAACAAAATTTTAGAATAAAACTTGACTTTTGTGAATAATTCTTTGTTTTTGTTATCCCATTAGTATATCTTTTCTCTCAGTGTATAATAAATGAAGCAATCTAATTATATGAAAAAAAACCTATATAGGTATATACAGTCATATTAATCAATGACGTTAATTACTCATAAAAACGTATTCTATAAAAATTTGTGCATGCGCAACGTATATTGAAATTCTATGTAAGCATCAAGTAATCGCCAAAGGAATCTCTCCCTGTTTATTAATTAAATAAAATACGATTCATTCAATCTCTAAATGACGCAGTATTCCCAGAATACTCGTCGCAGGAGTGGCGAGGAAAAGTACTCGGAGACACTCGAGGGAGAAGGTAGAGAGGGGAAGGGAAGTGGAAAACGGCTTTTACATATTATATTATAAGAGTATGTCCTGTGACTATCGCGAGCGCGCGGTTGCTACTGGCGAGACGGCCTGCAAAAAAAAATTAGGTATTTGCATGGTGGAAGAAGATGGAACATCGACGGTTACGGTGGTGTTGAAACTTGATTTACGATGATGCAGGAGATTTAATCGACAACTTCTATCGCGCGCTCGATAGGACACGGCAGTAGTGAGCAACGTCAACGAGAATGTCTTTACGGCTTTTCTGTTTCGGTTTTATAGGAAAAAGTTAAGAGCGAACACGTACACGCGCGTATACAGCCGCGAATTCCTCGCGTCGGAATTCGCGACTAAATGACACAGTTAAAGACGCGACTTTAAAAGCATCGCCGGACTCTTCTTCGAGTGCCATCGCAGTCTAAAAGACCCATCCAATCAACGGCGGGCGTACGGGGGGGAAAAAAACATGATCTCATCCCGCGCCATTCGGTTCTGCCGATAAAGTTTATTTCCATCATCGGAAGAATGTTGTTTCGTGATGAAAGAATATTGTTAAAAAAAAAAAAATCATTGGCATTACTGACAACGTAAGCGACAGAAACGGTAAATCGATCGGGCAATTTTTGTCCTTTTTTTCGATACGATGGAGTAAATTAATTAATAAATTAATTTCTCCTTTGTCACTTGATATTACTTAAGAATAAGAATGTATAAAAAATACACCACTATATATATACTTTAGCCCGAAAGATCCGAAAGATCGAAAAGAGCTATCTCGTTATCGAGATTATTAACGTAGGTATCTTCGAGATCTGATCTCTTAGGCAGGTAGTGGCTAGTGCCGAAAGTGTTTATGTAGGGAGAGCTTGACACCCTGAGAGGTGACAAAAATCTCCAGCCTGGCGCCTAAAGATTTATCGGTCGGCTTTCCCATTTTGTCCTTACATGAGGTTGCTGATTACATGGGAAACGTCAGCGGTGTCAGTGATATAAAACTATAGTCGTCAAGAAGAATTAACAAAAGATTTCCTTTAAACAGTATATTAAAAATGTCATAATCCTTAAGCTTTTTAAGCCCGCCGTACATTTTTAAAAAAATCTGCAATTTCTCGCTAATCTCGCTCTTATCGCAGTTATCAGTTTTAACTTTCAAAGTTAATTGGATCATAATGGCGCCGGTGCATTCAGCTCGTTTGTAAAAGTTTATATTAATTTTATGAAACGTACGCGATTCGCCTTCAGCCCAAGGTGTTATTACCGTAAACGATCGCGCAAACAAACGAAAATGGCCGTAAAATGTGCCACGCCGTGCCGTTTCAAATCGGTAATGACCGGCTTGTCGAGGTAATTACGACGGATTAAAGTTAATTAGATTTGGTGCACTTAACGGTCGCGCCGGGGCTAGGGATAGAGCCTTGCCTTGCCTCTCGCTCACATTGGAGTGTCGTAATAAACGGTGATAATTATAATGAAAGCGCGGATTATAGTGATTATCCGGTGGCGCATTCTCTCTATCCGGCGCGCTCGGTTGTAACATCGACCGAAACGTGTTGCGCCCGAGCCAGAGGCTTTAAGGCTTTGAGGCGGTTTGAATACATTAAAAACTTTTGTCATCTCGAAAAAGTTCTTGTGCTTGGCCATGCGCGATGGACGTACGTACACGCCCTTGCCCGCGCGCGCTTCCGCCTATAATAGAGTAAATACGCAGCGGGCGACGGGAAAGCCGGTCACGATTAGTCCTTTTTTGCGCCGAGGCCGACCGTTAGGAAAATCCTAGGATCGAAATTGTCGGTCCTCCGATGTGATTTCGCTCGAGCGCGTTATTAGCATAATTTTCTATGAATTTGTAATCGAGCGCCGAGTGCGGTGCGATTTTTTTTTTTTCATATGCTGCGAAAATTGATCGAATTTTCCGCTCGCGCGCCATATAATTTTCGCACTGTGTACCCCGCTCTGTATAGACTAATCGAAATATCACGTAAATAATGACCCTTAAGTTTTATCAGCTATTCGCTCGTTGATGACACGGGCAGAACATGTAATTATAACATCCTCCCGGCCGATTACCGGTCGCTTATTTTTGGTCGACTGTTACACGCATGGTCCGCTAGGTTATAGAGGATACTTAAACGTTCGCCAGTTTAAATGTAAATAGCTTCGTCTACCCCGGCAAATTGCTCGTGGTTGATCATATACCATCCGGAATGAAGAAACACGCCCTTCGCGCCGCGCACGTCCTCCCCTCCTCGTCAGGATCGTCCCTATCGTGAGCGCGAAGAAAGAAATCCTTTTTTTTTTTCCCCTCGAGAAAGAGGAAACCCGTCCCTGTCATGAACTATTCTCGTCAGAGTCCGCCAGGATTCTGTATCATGGACAATCGTATACCTCGGTGATTTTCCATGATACAGAAACGATTTCACCTATTTATCTCTCCGCGTGAATTTTAATGCAAATCGCAACGGACGTGGCGAGCTATACTTTACGGAACAAACTACCGTTCGGTTCTCTATCGTATTAATGTAGAAATTTTCTCAGACCTCGAGAAGCCGACTTCTTGATTACGATCGCATGATTATACGCGATCAATCGTAGCTCACCTTCGATTCCTCGGGCGATGTAATTGCCCTCAAATCGTCATGTCGACGCATCATTTTTATCTCGCTTCGATCAGTCGGCGGTCCTTTATGCAACGAAGATAGATTTATCGCGGGCGTGCACGCGCGTTGTCGTCCATTAACGTTCGTACACGAGAAATGGGGCTAATAAGAATATGGATCGCGCTAACGGAGCGGCGATGCTGCCACGCGGTTCACCGTAATGATAATTTACAGACAGAAAGCCGCAAGTTTTTTTTTATGGATAAGTCTCTTAAATTCTTCAGTTAATGATCGAGATCAAATTAGTGCTTAATTTCTGGAAGTCGACATATTATATTAAAAATTTTATTTTTTGTAAATTGCTAATTTAATTATAAAAATAAAATTACGTAACTTTAATCGCAATCGCTAAAAATACTTGTCTGTGAACAATTAATTAATCAATTAATGGATCCCTGACTCGTGCTGTCATCCATATGAATTTTCTCCTACTTCGCTGCGCGAAGACAAGCGGAGACAGGCTGATTTTATTTATTGAAGTTAATATCGGCAGCTACTAGTCGCGCGCGCACTAAAAGCGACAATTTATTACAGAAGGTTTCAACCTTTCTACAGCCGTTCCGAGTCGCGAGAGCGTGATCGTGCGCGGCAAATACCGCTGCAGTTTGTCGACTATCGGCTTCTCGGGCCTTCTCTGTCACAAGGCATTTAGAAATATTTTAATGCCGCTTTGTGTATATCCTCGCCCACCTTTCCCCTCCCCGGAGAACGAGCCCTTTATGTAACCGCAACTCCCCGTTTCGTCCTTTGTCTTTCTCTTTTTCGCTCCTCTCGTTATACCTCTTTTCGACCGACATCTCCTGACTACTGGTTATTTTAATTGGATCTTCGTCGAAACTTTTTCGCCCCCACCCGTCCCACAGAGAGCCTCCATCCCCACGAATGCACCTTTCTCCCATTCGCGATTCCTCGAACATGCTTCGCCCGATTTTTGTGCGTATCGCCCCAAAGAATTCCACAGAAGAATTGACCAGTACAATGCGCGTTTTTATTCGTGTTTCTTCGTGCATAATTCACTATATTGTCGTGAAATAATACATCTCTTACAGAATAATCTTACACCTCGCATTCTTCCGATTAGATGGGGCCATTGCTTTCCTTTCCGTCGTTTAACCTTTTCAGAAGATTACTCCTTTGATTTGAAACATCTCTTTTTTTTATAAACAAGTAATAGAAAGAGAAATTCTTTTGTAAGATTTGATATTTGACGAATGATTGAAATATAAAGCAGAAATGCCACATCTTCTCGAGAGACAGAAACCCATGTCGTTCATCTTCCGCAGACTAATTTCTCGTATCAGCATTGTGAAATTGCGTGATAAAGGTCCTACCATGATACTACTGCAGCGTTCACTGCGAGAGTTTGTGGGCAGTTTTACGTCTCGGAGAACGACCGCGATAAGTTTCCACCGACGCGGCGCGGACGGCGAGATGAGGCGCGAACAGATGCGAAAATCATGTCACATCCAATACGCACTATCGTATGATGTCGTTATTTAGAGTCTCAATGGCGTTCTAACATGATCGTGTAATTCAAAAAGTTGTTTCTCGATTCTAATAAGATATCAATAAGAAATTAAAAATTGATATAAATTTAGTACATAATTTATTTACGTTAATGTATGTATAAATTACGTGATTGCATCGAATCTGTTTGAATCGTTGTGATTGCGTAAGGATAACTTAATTCATACCTGCGCGCGCGAATTAATCTCCTCTCAAATTTAATTTAACTTGATACAAATTTTGGAAGAAAAAAACTAATTTTTTTTTTTCAATTGTTTAACGCGGACTGCTTAGCAAATCTTTGGCGCTGGCGAGCTCTTTGTAAGCGCCGTCGGTGCTGAGTCAGCGCAAATATGTGTTGCACACCGCTTTTTCGTGACCATTATTCCCCCCGGTCTCGGCCGCGCCGGTCTTTTAGTTCCGCGCTCAGAATCCGCACCAGGACGAGGGATATTCCTCCTTAAATCCTCTTCCTTTTTCCTCTCTTTCTCTCGCGCGAATTGGTACATCTGTATGCGCGAACCGTAATAAGCGCCAGAGTGCATCCACCATCGGCATCGGATGAAGACAGAACTCCACTACCGAACCGAACTCACCGAATGGTATTACCACTATCCTCACCGCGGGAGGGCCCCCGGTCCGGAGCCCGGGCTTACTTTAACACTGTCGGATCTTAATTTAATCCCTCTCTCTGTGTCCCCCGTCCCTCCCCCCCTCTCACTCCCTCTCTCTCTCTCTCTCTCAGTTACTGCGAGAGTGATGCAAGGGACCGGCTGCGGATGCGCTCGACGGCATCGACGCGCCACTAGAAGCGTGTAGTCGTCACGAAATATATATTGTGTTAAACAGATACTAAATTGTTTCGTCTCGAGGGGTTTCGTCGGAGACCATCGCGCGCGCTGCACGAGATGGACATACATAATTGAATGAATCTGAACGGGGGCACGGGGAACTCACGGTTACACGCGCGTAATTACACGTCAATACCGCTCTTCGCCGCGGATTCATTATCGTTAAATCGCGCGCGCCGATTAATCGCAACATCGGCCGATACATTAAACAAATAGCTGTATAACCGTGGGGGAGAGCCGCGGCAAGGAAGAGAAAAAAAGCGGGCGCGCACCGCGTTAAAGTATCCGGCGGACCGGAACGAAAGGATACAACGTGAACGTCACGCATGGCGATCGCGAACGACGTGTAATCATTATCATAAATATATTAAATCCGATCCCGACGTATATACGTTCCTTCGGCTCGGTTCCGAAGGGTCCGCGACGTGATCGTTCAATTTCCACGCCATCGCGCCGGAAGACAAACGATCGGCGGTCCTCGTTACGCGCGCTCCGTGGATCGCCTGTTGCACCGATAGAATCCGACATGTGTCCCGGTCGCGAAGAGAGAGAGACTGAGAGAGAGATCCCTGCGCGCCCGGAAAGTGACACGCACGCCTACCGGTGCTTACAATGTACGAGCCCTTTCACAGCTATTTGTAAACGTCAACAGGTCTCTCGCATGTCGTGCGGTGTGTGGAGCCGCTCCTCTTAAAAAACCAGTCATATTTTTGTGTATGTATATATATATGTGTGTGTTCTCCTTATATTTTTTGTGAAGAATAATCTCGAGTTTTATGAAAATCGGAGGATGAATCTTTCGGAGAGGAAGCCCCTTATTACCTTCGATCCGACGTAACTTATTATTATCTTCGATTCGAAATATGGACCGTCGGGATTCGGACATTTGTTACGTCGGCAATTGGAAAGTCCATAAAGACTCCGATTCCGTTTCTATCATGCGAACAGGCGCACGGGGATAACGCGGGGGAATCCTGCTCCAGGGCTATATCTCTCCGTGATCGATGGGGACCCTTCCACACCTGCACATTATGCTTCTCGCGCACGATCACTTGGAAATCGTAATTTAGATTGATACCTGACGTTTCGTTAAGTATATCGCGCGTTTAAGTGCCGGGATACACTTTTATCGATAGGATTTCGTGGCGCGATAGGTGATGATGGATGGCCGTCAGTTGTGCGTTGAGAGATTACTATCTTTATAGTCTTCTCATGGCGCGGCGATCTTATAACCATAACATACACGAAGAGTGCATTATGATCAATTCGAGAATTGTGATGCGGTCGGAATAATACTTCTTAACTGTTCCTAATTAAGGATTGTAGCAACAAAGGCAAGCAATCATTCGGGACAGAATTAAAGCTTCTACAATTTGTCGTACAATAATAATCTCTAATAACAAATACACCTAAAAGAGCAAGCTCGTTATTCGAAAATGCACGCAATACGCCGTCTCCGGTTTAAGCTCAAATAACTTTGAAAACGATGCGATTACTTTTTTTAATCAGCCAAGAAGCTGTCATGTTACATTTTTTTCTGAAGATAAAAACGATATCTGCGCGACGACACGATGTGCAACGATGTCTGTATATCGTTCACCATTCTGTCTTGCATCATTAATTTCTGATAATCTGCAACGTGTTGAACAAGACGACAGATCCTGCGTCAGACAGAGCGCGTCAAAACATCGTATTTATTAAAAGTACTTCAATCGAAATGTTTCTTTTTTATCGCTTCTCTCTCTCTCTCTCTCCTTTGATAACTACCTACCGATTACTTTGTCAAAAATTTTTAAACGGCTATCAGGAATTTATTGCAGGGAAATTACAGCTATATTCCACCCCGTTTTAATTATATTAAGCTTAATTCCGCGGCTGTCCTTCTTCACTTCATCGGTAACGATTTTATTCCCGCGCCGAACGCGCGGGATAGGCTTTAGTCGGCCGCACAACGAACGAAACGATCTCGTTTCCGCCGCGCCGACGACGATAGTCCGATCGGCCTTAATCTCTGTCGCATCGCCGCTTCATTCATCCACTTAGCGCGCTCATTACGGCGACGCAGACGGCGCGGCCGGTAGCCGGGCGGCTCGTAAAACACAACGAGCACTCTCCGCGGCCGTTTCGTACGGACATAACATTAAATTCGGTCAGTCCGCAATCACGCGTTACGCGCCGCATTACATAAACGTTTCATTTCGTTCGACGTCCGTAATTAGCTCTGAATGACGGCCGTTCTTGTGCATATTAAATCATTAGTGTGTTTATGTAACCGGGCATTAAGTCACGGAGGAAATTCCAATCACCTTCGTTTAATCGCGATCAATCTTGACCGATTGAACCGTAAGGATTGTGATTCGAATCTACAACATATACTGATACTTTCTACTCGACGTTACCTTTCGAGTGTGTCGACGAGATGTCGAGAGGAAAAAAAGGGAAATGTTGAAAAAAATACTTGGTACAAAAGTATTATGTCCTTATATTCTCGTGTACAGCATATGTATATATCGCGTGTTGCCGCGTTCTACAGGCGTTTCTCTACATTGTGCGACCTTATTGTGGCCATGATAAAATGACGAAACCCAGCGTTTATTTCGAGGGCTCTCGGGCAATTTGCAGTCAATATATACCGCATTGATCGTAGATTACGTCGATCCCGCTAATGACGATCTCGTAAAAACGTCGCGTTATCGTTTATTATCCACGCGCACGTTGGATTCTGTTCGTCGAAGGCGAACAAGAAAATAGTTCACGAACGTCTGACATACAGAACGGAATTGCTCTAACAACAATAAGGAAACCGAATGCAGGAAATTTTTGTTGTTACAGAAAACGTATCCATTTTTGTTAGAAAAATATTTTTGTTGTAAAAATAATATAGCTTGGCAACGTCAAATAGATAAACGTTTATAGAAATTTATCCAATCATTTTTCAATGCTGAATCCAAAATATGCCTGTTAATAAACTGAAATATTCTGAATATATTTTTTTAGAAGAGATGATTGCCTTTTTTTAGTTCTTTCTCAAAATATCCTTGAATTAAATTTTTTCTATGTATTATCAGTTATTAATTGTTTCGTTAATTAAATCTCGGAACTTTTCGCGTCTTCTACAAGAGACGCAACATGTCGTCGCGTGCATAAATCGATTATGGTTGTCGGACTTTATCGCGGAGTCGGCGCGAACATTCGATTTTGACGCGGTATGACGGGCTTTCAGCACGTGTCCGAGTCACGCGTATTGCGACCTCGCGGGAATCTCCCTTCCGATCCCTTTGCTCGTTACTTCGGCGAATAGCGATCGTAATCGACGCTGCAATTTGCGTACGCGCTCGCTCTAAGCCTCGGGCGACTATCGATTAACATTTTCACTTGCCGCGCAGTATAATCGAGGAACGTTGACAGCTTTCTTACATGTTGTCTCTTTAAGATTACCGACAGATAAAATGGAAATGCGTCGTTAGTAAATCGATTGTTTGTTAAAGTTTTTCTTTCGCCCCCTCTCGAGATATTCTATACCGCTATGATTCAACGCAATTCTGCGGTCGGCGCGGTATTTTAATTAATCCTTATACTTTTAATCATTGGTTTTAATTCGCTATTTAAACATATATGAGAATATATCTTATAAATATATATATATATATATATAACTGTTTTCTCACCTCGTTCGCTGTGGTTCCTGGATCTGCCCAAGAATGAGAAGGGCTATCGCGATTGTCGCGATATCACCGCGACGCATCTCTTACATCACAATCACCTTGTTGTTATTGAATGTAAAAAAAAAGAGCGGATGTGTGCACGCGACAAAGTTTTACGCTTCCGCGACCAGCGGATGAACGACGCTCACCGGAAGTCGATCGTTCGGAACTGGGATCGACCCCGTTCCGTTGTCGAGTCGGATCATGCGAGGATTTGTCGTGCGTGTGTATGCAGAGCGTCTCCGTTACCGCTCGGCGAGCACGGGGTCCCTCACTCTCTCAGGCCCGTACGTCGTACGGGACGTACTTTTACAACACTGAAACTTTGTCTTTGGTGTTTACCCAACGCACCGGCCTCGAGCGAGAAGTCGTGAGAAGTCTCCTCGTCGCGATTTCGATCACTGTAATCACTCCGCGTACTCGTTAGCACCTCGTGGCGGCACAAAGCCCGCGCGCGCACGTGCGCGCGTTATATACCCGGTCAGGTGCGAAAGAGCCGAACTGCCGAGCCAACATTTGGATTTTCTAAAGTGTTTGCGCGCGTTTTAAAACTCTACGGGCCCGGCGCCGCACACGGCGAAGTATTTACGGTCTCCAAATACTCTTTTCCCGAGAGAGAAAGAGAGATCAGAGAGAGAGAGAGAGAGAGAGAGAGAGAGAGAAAGAGAGGTCGTTCTCTTCTCCTCGTCGCGGTGACTAAGCGGTCGAGCGGCTGCTCGTCTATCGCACATGCATCACCGAATCGCGAATATCGATCGCGTATCGCGTGCCGCGGGTGGTACTTCCATCGGGCGATAATTGAGACCGGAGAGACTCGCAGATTCGAGTGGGCTCGCGATTCGTAAATTCGATCAGCGGGTGGTCGCAGGCCCCGCGCGTTCACGAATGTAACGGAGTCGTCGTCGTGCGTGCGCGCTCGCGTGATCCCTTTCGAAGGTGATCTGCCGCGGTATCGGTGGAATGTAGCTTTAAGTAAGATTTACTCGATTCACCTTAATGAGGCGCGATCCGACCGGCTCGATCTTTAGAAAGTCGGCTATCCTAACCCGCGGTAGACGCGTTTATCTGGAAGAAACGGAACGGGCGGATCGGGTTGTCCTAACGAGCGGACGACGATCGCGGGCGGGGTCTCTCGTTAGCAAATAGATACCAATTAAAAAGATAACTAAGTATCGTCATTATCGGCGCGGCATTACTTTATACTCCCCGACGAGCTCCCGATCGTCAGAGATTGCAGATTACGCCGCTCACGCGACGCGCTATCGTCGAGGTACGACGATCTTTTGCCGTCTCACGCGAGAATGTCGGCCGATTGTCATCGCCGCGGAGATCCTCATCTCGTCCCCGTCGTCGTCGTCGTCGTCTCGTTAACGATTTCGATGCCGAGGGTACTTATCGGCTGGCACATCATCGTCACTCCCGCGCCCGCAAAACTCTTAACGATCCTCTCCTCCGCCGTCGGCGGAGATCGCGCCGGCGAGATCGCGTAAACTGCAAAAACCAGTGATCGATCGTCCGGCAGTCACGAGAGAGATGTGTACGCTTCGCATCGCCTCGCGATTACTCCTCTTCTTGCATCGCCGGTCGCGCCACACTCGCGCGCTTCGCCGCTGGCTTCGTACGAAGAATTCCAGCGCTCAAAGAGCACCCTCCCGACCGAGAGAGGAGCTCTGCTACCGGTTCTTATTGTCTCGTTGTCTTATTGTTCCGCCGTGTCAGTCCTTTTGAATCCGCGCCTCGTCGACTTGGAGCACCTCGTCGCGAACAAAGCCGCGCGAAGAATATCCCTTGTGAAGCTCCTCTGCGCGGCACTTCCTGTACGGTGTTCCCTTTCTGTTCGATCGGCAACCCTCGGTTTGGTACCCGAGAAAACGCGTCGCGCAATTGGCATCGGCGATCGCTGGTCAATGCTCGTTCGTTCATTAGCGTTCAAATCGAGGCGTTCACGTCTCGTCCTCGATCGGCCAACGGTGTGATCCAGATTCAAGTTATCGATCGTCTCCGCGCTACTCCACGACAATCGACAAATCCTTCTTCACCGCGTCACCGCCTGGAAGTCGTATCGTTGCGCGTCGTTATTCGTCGTCCATCGCACGAAAGAGATGTCGTCGCCTCCACAAAATATATCGATAAACCCTCTTCTCTCTCAGACGACAAAAATTCTCTCGAGAACGCGCCCGTCGAGCGATCTTTAATGTACGACCGTAATTTTTCGGCTGATCATCAATCGCGGGATATAATCGCCGATCCGTTTGTATCGTGTCGCGTGCACAACAGCGGCACGCGTGCGGGAACTAGAACAGAGGGTAACTGTGCAAGGTGTGCGATACAACCTGGTGCTCAAGGTAACCGCCGCCACCACCACTACTGGCACCGGCACCACTACCATCTCCACCACCACCACCACCACCACCACCGCCACCACCACCACCATCAACACCGGCACCACCACTACCATCAGCATCAGCACTCAGAGCCAACGGCACTGCGATCGCCGGCTACGAGTTTCCTGCCATGGGGAGCCAGCCACCGGAGGGTTACTCAACGAGTAACTCGTGGAGAGTTCGACGAGCAGCGCGTCGCGCGCGCATGGGAATTTGAACGAGCGGGCAGAAAGTAAAGCGCGCGTGTTCGGTCGAGAGGAGGGCCCGCGATGGACTGGCCTCGGCCACAACCCGAGTCCTCCTACCTTTGGGATCAGGTCCCGCAGCTACGATGTTACCTCTACGATCCTACCTCCTCGCATATTCTCAACCTCTCTTTCTCGCTCTCCCGCTCGCTTCCTTTCTCGTTCTTCTCATCTCTCTCTCTATCCCTCCCTCCCTTTCTCCCTCTCGCCGCTCTCCCTGTCATTCTCTTTTCCTTCGTTCTTACTCTCTTCCTGCTCTCTACTTTGCTTCTCCGTTTCATTTCCACCCGGTTCTCCGTTACCTTTCCTCCACATTGCTGCCGCGCGCGTTATATCCTCCCGATCCGCTCTTCTCGCTACTTGCCGAGCCGCTTCTTTTGCTTTAATTTGAAAGCTACTCGCCCGCCCGCCGCCCCGACGAGATGCTCTTTCTCTCTCTCTCTCTCTCTCTCTCTCTCTCGAAAGAGAGAGAGATACCAGATCGTCGTACGTCTATATCTGCGAAACCGCCATCGCGGATTTGTGCCATTGCGTGCTTTCGATCGCACGCCAGATAGCACGGCGATGATGCGCGAGAATCACAAACGCTTGTTACTGTCTCGATGTACGATATCCGTTTTAATGGACGCCAAAGCCTTTCAGCTTCGCACGATGAAGAGATACCGATTTTAATGCAATCGAATATTCTCATATTAGATACTTTACACCGTACATTATGATGATTATAGCTCGAAAGCTTTATACGAGCTGCATACTCGAGATTTTAGACCGATGGAAAATAATAAATTGATCAATTTAATTTAAGATAAAGCTGTACGTAACGCTTGAAGAGACAATAGTTATGACGATATAAAGATTTTTTATTATTTATACAAATAGTATACATCGGTAATTATATAATTATCTTTGTTGCTATAATATTTGCATGTTAGCTAAAAAATTGTTATTTAAAGGACTGTAAAAGACTGAACAAAGTGTATTAGCCCTATACAACTTTACGTAATCGAGAAACCGAGAATGATGAACGATATACATCTGCACAAATTTGATCCTATCACACATTACTATGTTTCGAAACTGGATCGACCGATCCAATCGGTCCAAACGACTTGAAGTAAACTTGATGTGTGTGAGAGGTGTGCCTCATCCGGCTGACGAGTACACATCGACATACTTAAGGAAATGCCTCGAGATACTACCTAAACGATCTTCGCGATGAGATCTGACTGCTCCGTGCCGAGGAAGGGAATTTTAAGGATGTCACTCTCCAGCTACCTCGTTGCGCTGCACGGAACGAATCGATCATTAAACGTCATACTCGAGAATCCGTGTTGAATATGTGACTGGTACTCGGCATAAAGAGAGAGAGAGAGAGAGAGAGAGAGAGAGAGAGAGAGAGAGCCGAAAATAAAATAACTGTTTGTAATAAATAAGCTGAGACATACACGGCTTACGCATTCGGTCAGGTTTTCCAGGTTTTTTCCCCCCTTTTTCGTTTCGTCTTTTACGTTCAATCGGAGAAGTTATTGGTGCCGCCGGGATACTGTTCGTGACATCGGAAATTAGTATGTTGAACTCTTGGCAATTTTCTGCCCTCTTATAGTCCCGTGGCATGCAAAATGTGAGCGCGGCCCGATATACATGCATACACGTGCACGGTGTGAGTAAAGTATATATGCACGCGGACGATGAAAATTTTATTCACAGGTCGGATCTCTCGTTGAGCCCCGCTCACGTGGACTCGCAGTTCCCTTTGCCGTTCGAGGAAACAAGCGTGCCGTATAACAACCTAGAGGGAGAGTGGGGGAGGGGAGGGGAGGGGATCCCTTGAGCGAATTCCATTAATTATATACCATTACGTCGTAATTGTACGCCATATGTTTTCGGTTTTAAGGGGGTCTCGAGTCGGGTCGCCGTCTCACGTACATGCCTCACACGATCCGATGCTGTCAAGACGAGGGGAGAAAAAGAAATAAGGTGATCACCACGACCCCCCGGCAACGCTAAAAAATATGCGAGCCCCATTTTCGAAAAGAAGGATCCTGACGAGGATCCCGGCGTGAAACTATCTTTGACTAGAAAACACTTAATTTAAGTATATACCTACCTCGCCTTATTGCACTGAAAGAAAAGTTTAGTATGAACAACC
>NW_012026774.1:2811583-2834083 GCF_000956235.1 Wasmannia auropunctata
TAACTAAACTAACACGTCGATATTAATTCGTCGAATTTATTGAATAAAATTACCAAAATAATTACATTATTTTGTTGAACTTACTAAAAGAAAACTTATTTTGTAATTGCAACCCAATTTTATATTACTGTGTACAAAATGTGAGTAACCAAATAAAATTGTGTTGTTAAATCAAAAATTATACCAAATTTTGCTTATTTAATTATATATTTTGCTATTTTAACAAAATTTTAGAATAAAACTTGACTTTTGTGAATAATTCTCTGTTTTTGTTACCATTAGTATATCTTTTCTCTCAGTGTGCCAGTCATGCATATAGATCTCGACTCCTTACCTCTCTTTTCCGTTTCCTATAGGAAACTTTGAAATCACATGTTATTGTAAAAATTGGAGCGTGGTATATATAAATGCGAGGTTGTTGCTAGCGAACGACGCGATTTGTGACAATAACGCTCTATCACTTTATTCGTGCGAGCCGGACAAACGACAGGAAACATGTCTGGCTGAGCAGAGCATTCGATAGGCGACTAACAAAAAAAGGAGACTCGTACACGTAGGATTGCATTTGTTTCCTATGAATGCGTGTAAATCGTTCTATAGAATTGCCTGCCGATAATAATTATAATTTTACGTATAATAATTTTATAATCGAGGGGCGACAATGGTGAACGTACCGGAAGCTACACTGGGTCATAATGATTTATAATTGCGCACAGGATATTATAGGTATGTACAAAAAACACGAGCGAAAGAGTCAGCATTGCGCGTTCATTGTGAATCCTCATTTTATATATTGTTATCTCATTCGCTACCGTCGGCTCTCGCGACTTCTCGCGTTTTTCCGTCGTCGCGATCGGGCGGTTCTCTCAGGGCGGGTAACGGACGAGCACCGTAAAAATGTTTACAGCCTACCGTGAATTTCGAGCGCGCAGTTTTCACGCTGTAGCGCTTTAACGGAACATCATTAGCTTTACGATATAACGGTGGTAATTTATAACACCGTTTAATTATCGATGCTCTTTATGGGCAATGTGACGTATAATAACGCTGTCGCCGATGTCGCAACGATATGTTGCCGCGAATCTTACGATCTTACAGGATGTTCCGTGGATTGTATAAGATTCCACGGACGCGTGAAACATTGCACTGAAGACAATTTCCAGTAAATCGATGGTAAAAATGTACAAAAAGATTTTTTTAATAATTCTTATAGAAATTATTTAGTCATTTGCACGTCGGTGTCGTATATTTTTTGCCCCTCAATACCGCAGTTTACAAAGCAACACCCTGTTCTCATTATCACCATAATATTCAAGCTACACCTGCGGCGAGGTTCAAGGATTTTCTTAGTCCCGCTCTTAAATAAATTATCTGGGAGTCCCTAATTCGAGCTGTATAATGCTAGGAACCCTACGGTCCGTGTCAGATCGTTTATGACTCCATTATTAGTCGGACGATCGACGGTCGGAAATACGAAGGTACAAATACTCGAAATTATTAAGACGAAACGGTTCACGGCATCCTCTGAGTTGTTATAGGTTCATCGAAAATCCACAAGTCCTAAATCTAGGTAAAGTCAACTGTGAAATAAGATACCTTAAATATTTTCTTATTTTGTGTGCAAATTTATAAAGAACGCAGCGTCATCAACGCTTTTCGTTTCGAGGATCTCTTCTCCAGAAAATTTCTCGACTCGCTTGTATCCTCTTAAGATAGCGGCCCGTCCCGAACAGAGTAAACACGTTTCCTTCGCGGTGTCGTTGTTAAGGCCCCGAAAAGGGCCTACCCCAATCTTTTATATCTCGGCGGATACAATGCCGCCGGGAGGCCTAAACTGGCTAGCATGTAGAAAGACATTGTACCCGGCAAACATCTGCTCGAAATACAAACCGCTAATAGAAGTGCACAAAGAGATATCACCAAAGAAAAATGGGGCGACAAGAAGCATAGGGGAAGCGACGAAATTCGAACGAAAACGGGGTGAACAGCCGTGTGTCTATAGGATGTAACGAAAGAAAAAAAAACGCCTAACAAAAAAACTGATTGAGACGTTTACTGTAAAAAGGGTTTGCGACTAATAGCGACAAAAGATTCGGCCTTGTATTTTTATTAAAGAAGACATTATAAATCGTATCTCGAAGTTCAATCTCGGAAGCGTTACCGTGAGAGTTTCGCGATTAGAAATCTTCCACCTCCCTGCCGCGGTCTCATAAATCAACCGATGGCGGAATCTACGAGAAAGCGTGGATTTTTAAGAGTTTCCCATACGGAAAGGCGCGCAATCGCGTTGTCGACGTTACGTGCAGCGCACGTGCGTCCGGTTCTAAGCGCGCGCACGCGCGCGCGTCGCTTTTGGAAGAGATCGAATCGGGCGATTCCCCGAAGAAGGAACCGAACGAGGAAGAGAAAGAACCGCGTCGTGTGGAAAGGGTGGAAAGGAAAAAAAAAACTATTCCTCGCTCTTAGTCATTGGTTACTAACGCAGACGTGAGCGACTCCTTTCTAGCGTGGGTCGGCTTGAGAGTATTTAATAGGAAGCAACGAGCAACAGGTACGAGCCTCACGAGCTCGCCTTGGGTTACGCCCATTCCGACTCGCGCTTCTCGTCGTACGGCCGCTATTTTCTCTTTATTGGCGTGGCTTTTCTCCCTTCTACGATCTTTCTCGGCCGGACCGGAAAGCGCCGTCATGATCCCGCGCACTCGGCCGCGCTGGGCGCAACTCGAGAACGTCTTATGCCCGGCCGAGACCGATACTAGAAAGCTTGAGTAAAATATATATATATACCTATGTATATGCACGTCTACGTGAACGTTTTAAAGTGATCAGGAAGTTACATTTTATAATAATGAGCAATCGTCGAGCGAGTATCCTTATAATAATGCAACAGAAATTACTATGCTCTGCAAACTGACATATTTATGGTAAGAGATAAAGTGATGAAGGCATGAGTCTTAAATTAATTACCCTAATTAATTACTGGAAAGATATGAATCTTATGATTATTTTCATCATTTTCTCACAAAGCCTCTGAAGGTCCAGTAAAGAGTCCCGACGAAGGACCCAACGGCTATTGCGAATTCGCGGTAGGTGCTCTCGCGAGACGAAACTAATTTTCCACCGAGCAACGATCGCCACACGTTGATTGTTTTTGTTACCGACGTCTCGGACGCCGCCCGGAGAAAGAGAAGGCGAGCGTAAGGAAGGAAAGACGGAAGGAAGGAAGGGCGGGCGGGAGAGAAATTTTAAGGAGCGAACGAAACGGAATCCCGTGATGGGCTCTCCCGGGATCTTTTTAAAGTGCCGCGGTCTTCCGATAATTAGAGGGCAGCCATTGTTACACCGGGACTCTCGAGTGGAAGGGAGAGGAACGGGATGAGGGAGAGAAGCGCGCGCGCGCGCGCGAGAGGAAAGAGAACCGGCGGTAGAGAGACGGCGAAACGAGACTCTCTCGGGGAACGGAGAGAAAAAAAAAGAGATCCCGGCCTACCCCGCCACGGAAATACATGATTTTAAGAGCCGCCACACGATGGAGACGGTAAACGACGTGAGTGAAATCGAAAGAGGAACAACACGAGCGCGAAGACGCGAAAAGATCGTGAGAACGGGAGAAAATGACGGTGTCGAAAGCAAGGCGCGCGAGGAAACGCCGGGCGAACATTCGAGATAACTGATTTAACGCTTTTCAGAGAACCGGAGAGCACTCGCACGCGATAGCGCGTTTCTGGCTATACCTTCGCGAGTATATTGAGCGACTCTACGACGCGAGATCGTTTAATAATTTTATAATAAATATATACATGCAATGTAACATTGGGAGGCTAGTTCTGAATAAATTAATTTCTATAAATATAAATAAACAAAATTGATATAAATATAATAAATATGATAAGTAAACACATGTAATATCGCTCGATGCGTAATCGAACACACGTATACGAAATTGCATTTTAGAAACATGGTTGATCTTACCTCAGGAGCAAGCATCGAATCTCCCTCATTATGCCGTATCGTTATAATTAAGCGACTGCCGCACACACCATCGCGATCGAGAGATGCTGAGATTATTTTTAGGCCGCTTCCTTCACAAAGCGACCGACGTGCTCTCGGATGTGTAACGACACCGCCCGATGAATCACATCGGCAGGCAATTAGCGCGTCTACCGTTTCCATAAATCATCTCCGTCGCTCCTTAACGGCGCGGTACAAATTGGGCCACTTGGTCTCGTCTGATAATAACGTCGGCGGCGCTTTCACCTCGAACAGTATCACCTGTGTGCATCGCGTCTTCTCCACAGTCATACGTCACACGAATGTCGAGCGGCTCGAAAGTTTTCCGAAGGTGTATAGAGGTGGCAGTGAGGTGTATTCGTGTCCCACTCGATCGACATGTAATACCTTCGACACGTCACGCTATAATCCCTATCCGCGTTGCCAAGAAACGACGGCGAGACGCATTTTCTCGGAGTCATTCTCGGATGACTTGCGTCCGCATTTAATTTCGCGTCGAGCTCGCTGTCTTTAACGTATATCTCGACACTTTTACCGCTCAGCAGACGGCTAAAACACTGCGTATCGAGTATACACGTTACGCGCAAAACGCGTCGTCACGTTAGCTATTATTTCTGTCCACACCGTGTAACGTATAGATGGAGGACGTGGAGGGAGATCCGTCGACATGAATTAGATCGACCGCATGAACGATCATAGTTTCCAGCTAATTCTGTCTTAACGAAAATCTCTCCGAATTCGGAACGGCACGTTCGCGAGGATTCGGCATGGTGGTGAACGCCACGCGCGCAGCGACGCTGGTTCTCCAGCGAGTCGGAATTAAGAGCGACGAGGACGACGCGTCTCGCGAACGAGGCCTCGGTGTGTCTCGCCTGCGTGATAATTGGACCAAGTCCCAGGCCACTGTTTCTCTGATAACAGGTTCTCCGGTTTCGGTGCACCGTTTCCAGCGGCTGCGGCCGTATCGCGCGCGCATGCGTCCCCCAGCCCCTCACCGCCGCCCCGACGTCTCATCTCCTCTTTGAAGAGGTCGTAAAGATAATACCCACATGCTAGCCCGGCGGCACATCAGCACGGGAAAATTTATCCAGATTCCATTTCAATGGAGATCGTTCGGTGCGATTAATTAACTCGACGGACGGGCCAGAGGATCGCAGGCGGCCATCATGAGGGCCGCTCTGACATCGGCAGCAGCATCCGCTCGCGGACGGCAGGCCCTATTGTCATTGTTTACGAGCGACGTCGCGCCCGTCTCTCGAGAAATCGACGCGCGGCTCCGTTTACACGGGGTAATTAGAGCGGACTTTTCATCGCTCGGACAATGCACGCGTGTATATATTCGAATTTCGAATATATCGGGAATTAATTTACCCGCGGGGTAAACCGAAACGTGACTGAAAGCGAATCGCGTAATTAATTAGCGCGGGTAACATTGTTACAAATACTTATTTCAACCATTCTTCAGATATCTTCCAAATATCTTTTAAATGTTTATCTCTATAAATTATATAATTTATATAAATTTATATTTATATTATTTAGTCCAACGATTCCAAGGCTGATAATTAATTATTATATTTTTCTCTTTATAATAATCTGTAAACGTATATGTTTCGCATGATGTGAAGGATTTAAGATCCCATTCGCTAAAAGAAAATCGTCGTGCTGACAATGGGGTGTTATATAACATTGTTACAAATATTTCAAACATTCTTCAGATATCTTCTAGATATCTTTTAATTAAATTTTTATCTCTATATAAATTATATAATTCATATAAATTTATATTTATTTGGTCCAACGATTCCATGGTTGATAATTATTATATTTTTTTCTTTATAATAGTCTATAAACGTATATGTTTCGCATGACGTTGTGAAGGATTTAAGATCCCATTCGCTAAGAGGAAATCATCGATGCTGACAATGGAGTTCTCTTGGGGGATTATTCCGGTATACCTACGACGCGATCGTGCCTCACGCTCTTTTAGTTAACTGCGAGTCGGGTCAATTTAAGCGGTGGTTTCCCCCGTTCCAAATATCCCTGCCTTTACGATCCATAAAGGGACGAAACTCGCTTTTAGTGGCTATTACACGAATCTCTGGCTCGGCGTAACATTTACGGCTTACGCACCGCGTGTGCGGCAGTCGTTAAAACATATCGCGCGGTCTGCATGCTCTCGGTGCGCGCGAGTCCTCTTTATAATTAACTATACCTATACGCGTTGTCATTTTCCTGCGCGATCCTTCCTCCTGGGATCTTTTTGAACAATAATATATCTTATACATTTCGGCGTCACCGTCGTTAGAATAAATGTCAAACTCTCTTGACATAAAAATACGTTTCAACGGAAAAGCCGATCGAACCGACGCTCTTTCAGAGCTCAACTTGGATTAGTCTCGAGTAATCTCTTTTACGGCATTACCTGGAAGTTTTAGAAAAGATCTCGGCCCCGTTCTTCGACGACGCGTTGTGCATGACCCTTTACGTTCGATTCGACTCTTTCGTACAAAAGCGCAGCGGATAAGATGTATGTAAAGTATACGAGGGCATAGGAAATATATCGTCGTGTCGGGGTTCTTTGAGAGAAATCACGCGTAGGCGCGCGCGAGGCCCCGTTCAGGCCCCGATATCGCGGAGAGAATCCGCGACTTATTAGGCGCCGACGCCGGATCAATTTGCGGCCTCTATTAATACGAGAATCTAGTTCGTTTGCTGGACCGATTATCTATCCCGAGTATCTACCATCGATCTATCCATCACGCCATTGCAGCTTTCGTCTTTTGTCTTAAATTTACATAAGACTTTATATAAGAAAGGGTGAGTGCTGCAAGTAAAGAATCGGGACAAGCTGCAATGTATACTCAATTTCCTATGTATTATTTTGTATCAGATTATCAAAGCTGCAATGTATACTCAATTTCCTATGTATTATTTTGTATCAGATTATCGATTGAATATTTTCTCAAATTTTTCCTCTCATTGTCGATCTCCTGCATTTTTTTCTATAGTAGCGTATTTCACGACCAAAGAAGAATCTTAATTTAAAAAGAACCCAATTTATTTATAATAGTAAAAAATTGACAATAAAAATTTTTAGAGAAAATTGATCTTTTAATTAAGAATAAAGAGGAAGAATTTGATGTTATCTTTAAAGAAAATAAATTGCGAAAGAAGCTTAATTATATTATAACAGTCTCGTTTCAATTTTTTAAATAGAACATCTAAGAGATCAAATATCTAGAGTGTTATAAGAGACTGAATGCTATAACAAAATAAGTATATTTTCAAGTTAGATAAAAATACAAACAGGAAACTCACTTTAATTTTATACTTTTACATAATATTTGCATGTTTGTATAAACTTATTCAGATACTAATTTAAAATGTTACGTAAATCATCTTGAAAATGTCGACTAGAAAAATTTCTTAGCATTTCTGAGGCTCTAATAAAGAGGCGAAAGAGGAAAGACAATTTCCCCAATCCACGTCGAATCCTTATTATTTTTTAAATCGAAAATTATGATAAACGATTCGTATAACTCGAAATACAAGTATAATTGGGAACAAACAGAAGACATTATCTAAAGTTGGGCTCCATGCTCCGCTCTCAGTTTCTCCCTCTCTTTCTATTCGACTATCTTTTGCCGGAATTTATTGCGTCAACGAGTTGATTATCAAGGAGCCGATCAGAATTTACGCACCTGAGCGATCTCACGCACGACCAAGCGCTTTTTACGCTTCCCTCGTCAGCGTCTATGAATATTAATAAGGTCGGCGGATCGACGAAATCCTCAACGCGCTGGAAGATATTTCTTTTACGGGGGACGCAGCATTGCATCTCGAATTCGATTAATTACTCCGATCGATTCTTACAAGTAGGCGGTTCCTTCATACCCGGATCTGGTCTTGTTGCAAAGTTTTGTAATCACAAAAAAATGAAATGATAAAATTTTCTCTCACATACGATTAAACCTTCTATTTTTGGCATCAATCTCTTTATTTTTAGCTCCCTCAATCCCTATTTGACGAATAAGAATAAAGATATCGTTGCTAGCGTAACTAAAATGACATTTCACTTTGTATACGCCATTAAAGAAATAGAATGGGGATTGAGGGGGCTAAAAATAGATACAAAAATATAAATGGATCAATAGAATTTGGAGAGGCTTGAAAAAGAGTTCGCTATGGTCGAACCTCTGTATTCTTAACGTCTTTTCCTATACGCTGTTGTGTTTTGGTTTCTGGATGCCCGTATTCTTCTCAACAAGATCACGAGGAGCCACTTCTATCGATACATTGACCGCGCGATCAAAGTGGCTCACGTGGCAGGAATTTCATCTCGCTTCCTCGAACGCGCGGTCTCTTGCCGCGTGTGCAAGTTGTGTACGAGGTGCGTACGGAGAGCCGCTTCTCTTGCGCGGAAATAATTGCTCGTGGCAATTAACCGCGTATGTAATTAACTGATAAATTGATGCGTTAACTGCTCGCCATTACGCAACGATCCGAGATTGATCGTACGCGAGATGGGCCGATATTTAAATCAAAAGCAATTTACGGAACGTTCGTACGCGCGACGCGTACCGACGGTATACCCGTCTACTTTCATACGCGAAACGTGCAAACGTGAGGTATTTTGTCGAGGAGTTGGCTCGCTTGTGAAAATATCTCGAAAAGGAGCAACATAAATTCGCGCGATAACAAATCTATCGTCCTTTGTTGCAACGGGGAAACTTAATAAAGAGAGGGATTAACGCAACGTTTAATATCTGCGTGGCGAGTGTCACTCGATCGTGTATTTATGGGAGAAAAGTAAGACTCTTGTGTATATACGCGGCCACAACTATCCGTAATTTTTATTCTTCATTGAAACCGCGCCGTAAATCAGCGATTGGTCATGCTCGATTAGATCGCATATTACGTCCGGAAACCTATTATTACATTTCGTAAATCCTTCCAGAGACGGCGCATGCCGTCGCGTATCACGGCTAAGTAGAACGTGCGCAGCGCATGTTCTACGAGAGGGAGAGAGAGAGAGAGAGAGAGAGAGAGAGAGAGAGAGAGAGAGAGAGAGAGAAAGAGAGAGATAATTATCTTAATATTATTTATTTATCGATATTATACTATAGCCGATCCCGCGAGACGCTGGAAATCGCGCGGTTTACCGTCCGAAGAGAATTCCATTAGAAAGGAAAACGTAACTGTCTCTCTCCCTGTGTGTATATTTCGAAACTTCCGGTATAATTAACGCACAACAAGTTGGTACGCGCAGGCGGATTTCTCACCCACCACGCGCGCGATTCCTCTCTCGCTCGCCCGCTCCTTGCCCGCGCCTCGCGGATGACATTAATAAACACCTATTACGCGCAGGACGACCGTCGTCGCCGTGCCTCATCGTAAAATTGTACGCGGATGAGAAACGGCCGCGGACGTGAGAAATTATCGTCTTAAAACGGGAATCGCGGGGACAAGGGAGGAGGGAGCGGGGGGTGGAGGGGGAATTGAGATGCGCGCAATTAATTAATAGAGAAATTATTTATTAAAACACTGCGTCCTCCTGACAGCATAATTGGAGGTTCTATAATTCTTAAACAGGAATCTCCACTAGTCTCTTCGTCTCTTGAGCAATTTCGCGAGAGGGCGGGGAAAAACGGGCATGGACGTGTATAGACACTTTATTTATTGCTATAATTTATTTATTTATTTGATTTGCAGAACGCCGCCTAAAAAATTATCATCGTCCTCCGTGAGCATTTAATGAAATCTTGATGAGGGTTCATCGTTAAAAAGGAAAACGAAATCCATTTCGCGTTGCAATTGAATGATCAACGATAGCAGTTGTATATACTTACATTAGCAATTACTAATAGACCGTGAACTCTCGCGGCAGCTTTTATTGTATCGTAAATCACTCGGCCATGAATGGTAGATAAAATATCTCTTTTCTCTCGGTGCCCGTACCACATCGTATTTCGTCTAATGGCACGATCCGTTGTAATTGCGGTGCTTTTTTTTTCGCGAGTGGTACAGCAGGATACATTTCAGTCCGACTAATTGGAATAATGTAATTATTTATGCATACCAAGATAAACCAATCATTGCATCTTATCGGGGATATTATCGATACAAACAAGTAATAGTTTGATAATTATCGGACCGATCGATCGCCGCGGGGCGATATCTCGCGTCCTAGGAAACAGATAAATCTTCCTAATTGCGACGCAGAGGAGCGATACGAATCGACTTCCCGTCCGCGTCCTCGTGCAGAGTCAGTCCCATCTCTTGCAGCGCCGGATTATCCGGCACGCCCGTTTTTTCGCAACTCCTAATGATCTCTTGATTCTCAGGATTTCCCTCGCACAGATTTCTCAAAGCGAGAATGGTCCATTGCAAGATAACTGCGTAGAAATTGTCAATAGAATAGCAAGCAGAAAAAGCAAACAAAAGTAAAAAAAAAAAAAAAAAGAAAAACGTGAAATTCAATTACACTTACGCGGATTCCTCGCGTCTATGTTGCAACAATCCAGAAGCAATGGGATTCCATCGATCTCGCGAAACTGAAATCGTATATTATATCGTTTTATATATATATATTTTTTTTTATTTTTTTTTATTTAAAACTTCTCGAAGTAGCTCACGAAGAGCGACTTTTGTCCGCACGAACGATCGAACGCGATGCATAACGTTACTATTTCCGTACCAACAAGAGATTTGTTATAATTGATGATCGACAAAAAATTATCTGCGTCCTACTATCTATCCTACTGACTACGGCAATGTACATGTCATCCTTGACGCTAGGAGCACAGAATTAATATTCCGCCCGCAGGCGCTCTCTCTCTCTCTCTCTCTCTCTCTCTCTCTCTCTCTCTCTCTCTCTCTCTCTCGTTTCCGCTCTGATTCATCATAACTAATTTATCTGTCAATACGCATGCGACGCGAACTTTGTCATCTCGCAGATCCGCTAAATTCGCAGCGCGTATATCAGATTTCGATCGTCTTGCTACATCTCCCAGCTCAGATGGAACACTTAATTTCGCTTTGTCCGACACGACAGGCCGCGGTGCTATTGCGTATCTTTTGTTCGCGTATTCCGTATCATCCGCACCACGCGAGATGTAATCGGGCGGGAGAGAAATATCGATTTACCGGTACATGCGTAGCGCACAACCGTGGCGCGCTAACAAAAAGCCAAATTTATATTTTGCAACTGTCAAGGTTCTCTACGCTTGAAAATAACCTATCATCATTCATGGAGGTATAATTTTAATCCCTTGGGTGCGGAACAACGCGACGCGAGCGTTCTGTGTGGCCGGAACTCACAGTCGGACGGCAGCAACGAGCGCGCTCCGGCCATTCTTTTTCTTCGTGTGAAGCTTAAGATACCCCGAGTGGTTTCGCAACATACAGCTGAACAACATACAGGACTTTTACTAAAACACTTGCGTTTTTCTCAAACTTCAAACATTTTTTAAATAAAAATTAATTATTTTGTAGATAAAATAAGAAGTTAAAAAAAATACGCATTTATATTGTAATAATTATTATAAATAAAAGTTTTAAATTAAAAAATCGAGAGGATAAACGCTCTGTATAAAATAATAATGCAATCCAATACGCGTTAATTAAATTTACGATAAAAAGAAAGAATTTAAAATTGCGATTAAAAAAGAATGAAAAATAAACAGTTACGAATTTCTTATTAAAATAAATTTAAATTTAATTTAAACTAAAATATTATTTAAAGAATTTATCGTGAAATAGTAATATTAATATTAATAGTAATTAGATATATATGCATGCATCTTTTTGTTATATTTTCTATTTTTATTGTTTGTTTTCTATTTTTTTATTACACGTATATCGATTGCCACCTGCTCAAAACGTGATGTTTTAATTCTTCTCGAGACCATTATGAGGCGCGCTTTAACGGCCCGAAATGCCCGAATAAAACACATAAGGAATGTTCCTTATCGACGCCAGATAAATTTTGTAAATTTTACTTTTCCCTTTTTTTATGTATAAAATACTGATATAAAATTTTTCATGTAATTGCACTTACCAGATCTTGACACATTTTATTTTTATGTACCACATTTGCAATGACTTGTGTCAGTCCCGCTTTAAAGCCATATGCAGGATGCTCCTGTGGATCGCAGTTTGCTGCCGTTGTTCCGGTTGCCTCGGTACCATTTGTACTTGAGCATATATTTACAGCTCTATTTTGTGCATTGGGTGCCACTTTACTTAAATTTGTTATTGGAGTAAAATAATTGTCTGCTTCCTTTCCCATCATATGTAACGACATCAAGAGATCTATAAATATAATACAATTATATCATCTTTACTTCACGCCTAATGAAATTGTACTAGAAACTGGTGTACTTACATTTACAGTTAATAAGCAAACACCTGACATTTTCAGAGATCATGTTTTGCGCAGTAAGAAGCCCCAGAATATTAAGAATAAGAATAATTTCCGTAGGATCTATGCTATTCACATACGTGTCCGCGGTCTTTAAAATGAGATCACTCTTTTTGCAAAATGTTAACGCTAGAAATTCCGCCTGATCCTTTGTGAGCACCGTATTCAGATCGGATTGCCAGGACTTCCAGATTTCATTGTGGATAATTTCAAGTAAATCTAACTTCTCGCTGACAGCCGCACTGTCATAAGTATCCTCAAATACATTTGGTTGGCGTAACAGAAGTAACAGCGCATCCTTTGCGGATGTAAAATCTTCCTTGGCAGGTTTTAACAACTGTAAACCTAGATCTCTCTTCTCCAGTGTGAAATAGCTGTGACTTAATTTATTTAACGCGTTGTGCACGTATATGCAAGCTGCATTGGCGAGGGGTCTGTGATCAGACTGCATGCAACTCCTAAAAATAATTAAAACAATCTTTTTATTTTCAACAAATAACATAAACGAAAATTATAAAAAGAACTATTAAGATTTATATATGTAATTATTAAGATTTATATATGTAAAACTATATATTATAAACTTGTAATTATATATTATAAATATGTAATTATATATAAATAGAATAGCTTGTTTCAAGTTATCATAATTTAAATTATAAAGAGCTATTAAGATTTATGAATGTAATTATATATAAACTTACAGAATAGCTTGTTGCAAGTTATTATCACAATTTAAATATCTCAGAATGTCATTGTCTGCGGATGTAACATCCGGACACGCGTACGTAAATAAATTACATAAAAATTGGATGCTGAGCCTAAGGATGTCCAATTCGTTGTCGAGCAAGCGGAACACAGACTTCCCACGTATCTTAATGCAATCTACAGTCCATTCTACGACTCCGTCGTAAGGAAAGTGCGAATCGTGCGGATAATCGCAGTTCTCTCCTCGTTTGCATAAATCATTCTCGACCAATTCATTGTACAAATCTTTGCCGTATCTAACGGATTCTACGTTTTTTATCGTATGCCGTTTGTATTTGTAACTGTCGAGACAAGAGTTCCCCAAGCATTTCAGGCATAAAATTACAATCGCATCAGGAGCGTTTTCGCTCACGAGTACTCGACACATCTGTGCTAAGATACTTGCGTCCGGCATCGTCCTGAAACACGTGTAATAATTATCTTATACAATTATCTGTCAAATGACAACCTGCAAACATTTTGCTGTTTCACACTTACTCTGACTCCTGCCCGACAAAATGCCTCGGTTTGACATTTTGCAATAATTCATCCCAGTTTTGCTCTTTTATAATTACTTTTAATTTCTGCGAATTAATGCGTGTCGTCATTTTTAACAAAATCGCCACTGCTTATTGCCCGGACGATGCTTTTCATGAGCACGTGTCAGCTGATACATACGCATTACGCATACACAAAACAAAATCGTGGATGTGTTATCCACCGGAAGTGTCCGTGACTACGTAGTTCAACGTGTACGAACCGTGCACGTAGAGGTCAGCAAACGGGTTCCACTCAAAATGCGGACACGGTGATACCCCCTCTCGCGTTACCCTCAGTTACCCTACCGCTACTCCATTGCATTCAATCATCGCGACTCTCCGTGACTAGCGTTTGTGTGACAAGTCGGCATTTTGTACTTCTACGCCTGCTATTGTAAAACAAAAAGCATTTAAGGTAAACTTGGAACTTAGCCTGATAACTAATTACGTTAAATATCAATCAAATATTCATAATCACACTCGTATCACACGTATTCACGGAACACTCGATTTCGTTTTGCCATGTCATTCTTTGTTAACCGACTACTCACTCGGTTTGTTATTCTGTCAGTTTGAGCTTTTATCCGCTTCTATCGATATCCAAATGCTCTTTCGTGTATTATAATTGCGCATAATAATAGATATTGACGTTCGGTAACTTTATTGAATTTATTTGTGTCATCTTTGCTCGCGCTTAACCTCAAACTTGATTTCTACAGGACGATCGTCGAGCTCCAATTTCAATTTTACATTACTTTCTCGATGATTTAGAACAGAGAATTGAAATATAAAGTAGTTAAGGGCAACAATTTGTCATATACTAATGTCACCTATGTCTAACCTGTGAATCTTTTATCTGTTTCAAGATGTTTCTAACACGTTCCGAGTACGATCGTGGAGTGAACACCTTCTCGCCGGAGGGAAGATTATTTCAAGTCGAGTACGCCATAGAAGCCATAAAGCTCGGCTCCACCGCCATTGGAATCGCAACAACGGAGGGAGTCATTCTGGCGGTGGAGAAACGTATCACTTCTTCTTTAATGGAACCGACGACCGTAGAAAAAATTGTAGAAATTGATAGACATATAGGCTGCGCCGCGTCCGGTTTGATGGCCGATTCGCGGACGATGATCGAGAGGGCTCGAGTCGAATGCCAGAATCATTGGTTCGTCTACAACGAGAGGATGACGGTGGAGTCGACCGCTCAGGCGGTGTCCAATTTAGCTATACAGTTCGGAGACAGCGACGACGACGGCACTGCCATGTCGAGACCGTTTGGCGTAGCAATGCTGTTTGCGGGGATCGACGAGAAAGGCCCACAGCTGTATCACATGGACCCGTCTGGCACTTTTGTTCAGTTTGATGCTAAGGCCATAGGATCTGGTAGCGAGGGAGCTCAACAAAATCTTCAAGAAGTATATCATAAGGTAATTTGCCTTGTTACCATCGACTTAAACAATATTTATCGATATTAAGTACTAAATTAATATCGTTGTTGCAGTCCATGACGCTCAAGGAAGCGTCGAAAGCTGCGCTGACGATATTGAAGCAGGTGATGGAAGAAAAACTGAACGACACCAATATCGAAGTGATGACAATGACGCCCGGACAATTGTTTCACATGTTTAGCAAGGCGGAATTACAAGAGGTGATCAAAGATATTGCTTAAAAGCTATATGGGTACACACGTGCGAAATTATAACGGACAGTCTTACTACACTAGATCGCGGAGAAAAAAAAAACAAATTTCTTAATGGAATAGCGTGTAATAATGTAAATTATATCTCCACTTTCCACAGGAGCAAATACCTTACGTCTGTATATTTAATATTTTCATTTATCGTCTTTAAAGAGAAAATATTAAGAAAAAAGAAACATGGAGTGGAATTTATAACCTTTTCACGTTGCCTTTTCACGTTGCATTCCTTTAATATGGTTCCCTCAGTTATTTTTGTTTATTTTTTTTATAAAATCTATGTATAAAAATGAAGTTTAATCAATATATATATGTGTATATATTATATACATATACGCATGTATATATTGTACAAATCGACATTTCTACTAATTAATAAGAAAATGTTGATTTCGAATTGATAAAAAATTCTGTTGTTAAAAAAATGAAATTTAAAAAAAAATGCTCAAGAAGTAAGACTTATATTTCCAACACACATGTACATAAAATATAAATTTTGTTTCCAATTTATTTTATTTAGCTAATAGACTCCAACGCCACGTCGGAAGAAAATCTCACAAGACCAGCAGCTGGTAACCTGTTGCCAAGTCCTCTGTCCCAGCCCTCTACCTCCTTTAAAGGATAAAGCTGGTCTAGATGCCTTTCTCCAGATGCTCCTACGTTCCTTATCTTTCCATTCCTGTACGTATTTTTATTTCATTAACATTGTTTCATCTTCCTGTTTTATTATTTTGCCAACCCGAATATTGATACATACTATTCAGATGAATATAAAATAAACTTTAATTTGAGAATTTATATACATTAATATATATTAACAAATTAATATATAATTTAACGCACGTGTGTTATTTATATATTTCTATAAAACAGTTATACTGCGATTGAATTATTTAATTTATTATTTCGTATTAATTTGTTAAAATTAAATTTTTTAATGAAATATTTAATTTCCACCCATATGTCGAGTACCTCGAAAATTATCGTAAAAAGAATTGAAACGAATAACCGCGAATAGTCGGAGATTTTTTTGCCACGAGCGGGCAGTGATAGTGTGACACAATAGGCATTTCCAGATCGATCCGTTTGTTAAATTCGTAGCGGTCGGAAATGGGTGTGCGACGGATGGCTCGTTTTCGATTAAAAGCTGCCCGCCGCGACTGAATGCGCGTATCCGAAATCAATAATTAATTTTGCCAGCTATGCCGAGAACGGGGCGAAATGGCTCCGAGAGCTTGGCGGAAATGGTCGGATACCGCTTGGTTGGATGCTGCGATGCCCCGATAAAACGTCCCTTTTTATCCCGTTCTCTCGGCTGCCAGATTATTGGATATTATTCCATTTCAAGCGTTCAATCCCGCTACGATTCGCTCGCTTGGATTCCCACGGGGGTTTCCCTGTCGCCTATTGATTGCACGTAACTCTTAAAATGTCTATACGTGTGACACCGCTAAAAGGTGTGTACGAATCTACTTTTTTTTTTGTCCCGTCCGTGCCTGCGCCCATCCTGTATTCCGCACGAATTCGAATCCGTTATGAAATCCGTATGAAAAAAGGCCACTCAGATATCCGTACGGTATTTTTCATCGCGTTAAGAAACGTGCCTCGTGTGTAAGATTCGTATCTCCCGAGCGCGCTTAATGCAGGGAAAGTAATAATAATTGGATAGAAACCTTTATTACGATTCGAGAGTACTTTGCAGCAGTACTGATTAAAAGATAAATTAATCATTTTAAAGATTATATATATATATATGTGTGTATTTTTTTTTCTTAACGATGGAAAAACAATTTTTTAAATATCAAAAATAATCTCTTTAATATACGCAAGATCATTTACAAAAAAAAAGAAGAAGGAATTGATTCTCCGCCGCAAAATGCGGTAAACAATCGACCGTGTGTTTTGCTAAATTACTTTCGCTGGAAAAAAAAGATTCCAGAACAGTAGGAAACGGTACGGTCGTGGATTATTGAGGGTGGATCGCTCGGCGGAAGCGATATGGGTTCGAGGAGGACTAAGGGACTAAGGTAAACGGAGTGAGAAAGAGAGACCGACTCTCGAAGCGCGCGGACTGGTAATTAACTGTGATGAGAGAGAGAGGCGGCGGGATAGTCCCGTTTGAGTCCCTGAGAATCCCCGGGGACCTGACCCGTCGTATCAGACGCCAAACACTCACTCCCACACATCGAAGCCGAAAGCCCGTCGTTCTCGGGGCGCGTTGCCAACGTTCAAGTTTCGCTACGATAATTGCCTTCGCTTCACAGTCGCGCCACCGACACCCGCCGCGGCGACGACGGATAAGAGGGACCCCGCCCCTTTACCTTCCTTCCTTCCTTCCTTCCGCGAATAAACCTGGAACGGGGTTGGAACGTCGGTGAGTGGAAGTAGATAATGGTGCAGAAATTTAGTTTACGCGATTGGACTTTCCTTGTGTCACCGGAAAGCCGGAAAGCATCGTCTTTTTGCTAAACACGACCGGAGTGAAAAAATGTAGAGCGAATAAAATTCAAGATGTCGGACAATTGTTATTAATTTCGTGGCGATCGTCGCGCGAGGAGCAGCGCGGCAGTTTTATATGTTAAGAATCCGGGTTTAAATCAACCACAGAATAATATAATTCTGAAATCGATTTTAATCGATCCGGAAGCGATCGCCGCCTCTCGGAAGGCATAATATACAGCAAACCACCGAGAGTATCTCTTTGCCAAGAAAAACCTCTTCAGATGAAAGATAAAAAAAATAATTGAGATCATTTTTTGGTATCATTGCTATCAAAGCTCGAGATCACTAAACGATCTGAATTATTTTCTTCTATCTTTTATTTTTTCTTAAGAGGAAGCCAAGGCTTGATTTGAGCTGTAGCTCCATCGGAAGAAGTTATTAATTTCGTTAAAATTAAACAGATAATTTTCCACATAAATGCACGCATTAAACAATATAGACAATTATTATTATCGGAAAGCTATTAGGCAAAATTTTACTTTTGAAACAATCCTTTTAGATATATTGCAATACGTCGAAACAATTACGAAATCGTGATTATGCAAATCAGTCCGGAAACAACATGCGTCCTTTTATAGATGAAACGAAATACGAAACGCAAAGGCAGCGGCGACGTGCAGCAGAAAACTTTCTTCCTTATTATTACCGAAGAGCGCCGATAGAAAACCGGAAGTGGCGCGCGGCATCTCGGCGTAGGAAAGAGCTCTGATATACCTGTACATACAACGCGCGGGGCTATAATTCACGCATCGCAGAATCGTCGTCATTTTTTTCACTTTCACAGAGAGCCGGTCGTTCGCCCAACGAAACGTGAACGCGCGGCGGTCTCTCTCCTCGGCTCGGCGTTGCATCGCGGCGGCCGCGGCGCGTTATACACAAGTACTTTACGTCGCCTGTGCACACACCGATCGCGCTCATATGTTATATGTAACGCTATACGGTCGCGTACTCGCGAGCGTATTGCGATCGTTTCATCGACCGACCACTAACTAATCCTGTCGTTAGCTCGTTACGTGTTCTAATAATGTGCTACCCAAGTACATCCGATATTATAAATTGCACTTAACGACGAGGCGAGGAGGATAAGGGAGCGGGGAGATGGACGGATTCTACGCTGCGATCTTCTGCGTGTTGCGTCATTATCGATTTCTCCCATGTTCGATAATACCGCAGCGGTTTCCCGTAATTTTTTGCCACGTATAAACAGACACGGAACCCAGATTTTATTAGTGGCTAAACGAGTGTGCCCTCCCCCCCCTCGCCCCTCGAGAGAAGCGGTGAAACGTTTTCTCCGTCGGGTTTTTAGATATAGCGCACAACGGATATCTTAATCTTTATTCGTATTTAATTGCGCGCCGCGAATTTCAATTACGCCGCCGCGGCGCAGCGGCGGCGACTGATAATATCGATAGGAAACCCCGGGTAAAGCCGGCTGTCCGTCCTGTGTAACGAAACAGGAAATTCGTTCGTTAATGTGGCCGACCCAATTTCACCAGAAATATTTTTATCTTTCCCTCTATGGGCGGAATATCCGCTCTATCGAATTAAACGAATTAATTTTTAATGAATATTATTTTAATGAATATATATTAATTAGCGGCTTAAACAGCACGTATACGTGTTTAATGCCGGACGCTCGAGGTTCACGAAATAATATATTATAAATTATATTACGTGACGTTTCTCGCATATACTTGACGTATATACTTGAAAGCCAGCAAAAAAGAGTCTCCCTGTCGAACTTCGAAATCGGGAAAGATCGACTCGGAGTGAAAGGAGTGGCGAGATACCACTCAGATGTGTCTCGTAGACACGCGTCGGAGTATGACGTGTTTTACGTGTGTATCGGGCCAGGCTCGATGGCCCCGACGGAGAAAGTAAGTGCTTTCCTGAACGCGCGTGTATCTAGTGCTCTTAATTGCGGCCCGGGTATACACGGATTAAGATTCTCGCGCGGGAATCGAAAGTGTTTGCGGAAGTTGGCGCAGCTTCTGTCTCGCGACTCGGATATACACACGCCTCACCTTCCTTTCCGCCTTTTTGCGCCTGTTTGATTTTTGCGTTTTTTGCGCCGATCGGAGGGACTTAACGATCTCTCGAACCAACATTAATAATATGTCGCGGCTTTTACCGTGCTCGCTAGACCGGAAGGCAAACGCGGAAAGCGTCGCCTGCGTAATTTACGAGCGATTTCTTGACTTCGTATTTTTTGGACTCTGCGGCGAAACTTCTTTTTTTTCCCTTTCTTTTTCATTTATGTCAATGCTCGAATAATATCGCGCGTTTCTTCGCAGGCGGGAACAATGAATTTAGAAGAGAGTGAAACTCTCTCGCTCGACAGTCGACGAAATTTTCTCGAGAAAGTAAATCTTGACGTTGATTTATACTCTCTCGCTGATGTGTACGCGCAACAACATTTGATATGGTTAGCACGATTCTGCGCGTCATACACCGTAACGGACGATGTATTATCTCCCCGCATTATCATGCGTTCCATCTTATTTTCGTGCGATAAGAGATATCCAGGTATTTTAGATCTGCTATTAAGATATTAGGATCGAGAAAAGTGTTGGTGTAATGGGCAGAGCATTTATTAAAGCTTTGATATAAAAAGATACGTATATTCTTTTCACAATGAGTTTTTTTTTTCTTCACTTAACTTACTTAGGTACAACGTTTCTAAGTATGGTATAGTAATACTCTCACAGCAATACTACGCGTGGACATAACGGATTGCCGCGAACGGTTAAGCCAATGATGTGCGCTGAAATCCGCACGTATACATGTGTATCTTTTTAGGGACCTTAGAAGAGTAGTATGCAGAACGTTTATTTAGGCTTCGGACGTGTTAATTTATTATATGTGCGCAATTCGTCACCGCGGGGAGCACAATCGATTCCGCTTATAACTTATCGTAATACGCAGTCTAAGAGTGCCGGATAACCGCTATACGTTTACCTGGAGATTTTCGGAAATATAATACAAGAATAACGTCGGTAAACACGTCAATCGCGACAGCTAATCGTCACCTGCATATTTCTCCTAATTCGCTAATAATCTCAGAACAAAGATCTTTGCTTAAGCAGCTAGAATTTCATACAGATCTCGAGAGATTTACTTCTCGAGGAATTGGTATATACTAATCCGGCGAAAAGTATCCCGATTCGGAGAGAAACACGCGATTATTCAACATCGAGAGAGAGAGAGAGAGGCCGTCTTTTCAAGTAAATAAAAAAACGCTTCTCGATGTTTCGTTTCACGCGCTCCGCTCCGCGCTTCGTCGTCGCGTGGATCAGCCGTGAAAATCGTAACCGCCACCACCGCCGCCGCCGCCGCCGCCACCGTGGAAGTCGTAACCGCCTCCATCGCCGCCGCCGTAACCTCCTAGATCACCGCCGCCGTAATCGCCACCGTCGTGATGCTTCGGTATGTGAATGGGTATGTGCACCGGAACCTTAACCGGCACCGGCACTTCCTTCTCGACCGGGACCGGGACCTCCTTCTCGACGATGTACGGCTTGTCAACCGGCACCTTGATCGGCACCGCGTATGGTTTCTCCACCGTCACCGGCACCGGTTTGTGAACGTGGTACGGTTGCGGCACCGGCACCTTGATCGGCACCGCGTATGGTTTCTCCACCGGCACCGGGTACGGCTTGTCAACTGGCACCTTCACCTCGTACGGTATCGGCTTCTCGACCGGCACCGGGTACGGTTTCTCCACGGTGACCGGATACGGTTTCGGCACGTGGACCGGGTACGGCTTGTCCACCGGCACCTTCACCTCGTAGGGCACCGGCTTCTCCACCGGGTACGGCTGCGGCACCGGCACCTTCACCTTCACCGGGAAGGGCACGTGCTTTTCGACGGTGTAGGGCTGCGGCACCGGCACCTTCACCGGCACCGGTATGTGCTTCTCCACGGTGTAGGGCTGCGGCACGTATACCTTGACCTCGTAAGGCTTATCCACCGGCACCTTCACTTCGTACGGCACCTTCTTCTCGACGGTGTACGGCTGCGGCACGTGGACCGGCACTTTGACGAACACCTTCACGGGATAGGGCACATGCTTCTCGACGGTGTAGGGCTGCGGCACGCCGACCTTCACCTCGTACGGTACGTGCTTCTCCACCAGATAGGGTACGTGCTTCGTTACTTCGTACGGTACCGGCACTTTCTTTACAACCGTCACCGTCTTCACATGCTCATGATCGTAACTAAAGCCACCGCCACCACCACCGCCGCCGCCGCCGCCGCCGCCACCGTGTAAATCGTAACCGCCGCCGCCGCCGCCGCCACCGTGTAAATCGTAACCGCCGCCGCCACCACCTATGTCACCAAAACTATGCTGTAGACCACGTTTTTCCGTTTTCTTTTCCGTTGCCGCCGCTTCGACATTCTGCGAGCTCTTTTCCGCCTTCCTCGAATCCTCCGCGCATATAACCTGGGTGGCCACTGCCACCAAAATGATGGCAATCTGAAATCGCGTAAAAATAATGTTACGATAAAGTTTTATAATTAACACGGAATAAATAATAAAAGTTAAAAGATGTCAGATTGCACAAGAGTATTCTAAGATA
>NW_012026774.1:2839083-2840144 GCF_000956235.1 Wasmannia auropunctata
ACTACCGTGCAATTGGACGACGGCGGGGCCCGGCGGGGCAGCAACCTGCACTTTCGGCTATATCCCATTAAGACGTTACCTCGACTAACGCGACGGCCAAGTGACTTTTGCGGATCGCCTCTTTTTCCGCGGCGCGCAATTTACGACTCCGACAACCGGAAAGGCCAATTCACGGCGATTCTGCGGTAACTGTTAAAAATCCGACTCCGCATACAAGTCTAGATATTATCGCGTAACATTTTTTTTTTAATACCGCAGTAACTAACTCCATCGTTGCCTCGCATTAAAATTATGAATATCTGGATATTAGTATGGCGATTCTTATCCGAAATAATTATTATTTAATTGCTCAAATCTGAATTTGAATCGAATCACTCTGACAATCCAAACTTTAAGAGTTGAGTCCAAAAAATTGAGTTTAAATCGAATTTAAATCAGAACTATAATACTCCAAATATAAAAAAAATTGGACCAAAACTGATTGCGAGATATATAATAAATTAGCAAATTCGAATTGTATTTAACATCCTAAGTTAGATTATCTTTCAGAATTGTTGAAATTTTTACGTAGAACCTTTCTATATGGATTTGCCTTTAATATACGATCAACATGCTTGATCGAAGAAAGCTGATTGTTGTAAGATACAAATCTTACGAGTATTCTTCGCGTGAGTAGAACGCGCGTTATGTTTCTTCAGGCAGGATAGTCACGAAGATTTCACTCCGGTGCACATATGCGCGACGCGCGAGCACATTCGCCTCGAGTCAATTCTCTTTTTTTTTTCTTTTCTTCTTCTTCGCTACATCAACGAGTAAATGAAAGTACACGCGCAGCGCGTACACATGCATGTACATGTGCGCGCGCGCAAATCACATCGGATCCGCGACGAAAAATTTGCGTAGTCAAGTCCCCCGCCGCACGTTGCGCCACTAACATATTGAAACGATGACGGAAAATCGCACGTATGATTAATAGCTCGCATTTACGGCCACGGCTCTCGGAGCAATTTTCCCGAAAGCTTACTTTCGTTCTACAGCTATATCTATTCATTTTATTTTAT